>NC_142848.1:31061790-31363648 GCF_061612785.1 Hesperophylax consimilis
GATTTTGAGATACCCGAAAAATTAAGACTTTGAAAATTATTTTAACTATTAAAACTAACTACAACAATAAAAAAATACTGGTATTTAAGAATAGAATGTCATTGATAAAAATAAATTTTAAAAAGGGACTTGAGTTCCTTATTTGCAGTATTTCGTGATAGGTAACCTAGTATTGGCGGAAACGTAAAAGTAACAGAAATGGAATACATTAAAATGGTAAAAAACATGTACAAACTTTGGCGAAAATACACAATACGCCTCTTTGTTATTTCCAAACAATTCCACATAAGATGTGATGAGTGTAATAATAAATTCAGTGTTCATACCTGTGAAGACTTGAGCGCCGCCACCTGCTTCTGTAGCGCTATGTTCTCCTCCTCCAGGTCACTGAGGTCGGCCTGTAGACGCGCCTCACATGCGCGTGCCTCGCGCACGTCGGCCCGCAGCGAGCGCCGCTCCCCCTCCGAGGCGGCCGCGCCCCGCGCACTCTCCGCCCCCTCCACGAGCGCCCGCTCGCGCTCGCCCACCACGCGCTCCAGCTCTTGGCGCAGCTGGAAACAACAAAGAAATTAACTGTTAGAAGAGTTTAATTTTTTATTTATTTATGTACATATTATATAATAAGGTTGGGGTGTTATAGTCATGTTGTTATGCTTGTCAGCAGCACAATTTGTACAAAATCAGTAATAGACCGAGAACTGTTAAGAAAAGTGTCAAGAAATCAAAATGGCGCTGATCGTTGACAGTCACCAGATGTTACAGAGTTTAAAACATCCCAGCCTAACTTCCCACAGGATTTCTGTTCTTAATGAAAGCTTTAAGAACAAAATTATGAACACGCTAACAGGTATTGCATATTTGCATGCAGAAAAAATGCATTTTGAACATACAAATCAATGTAAGATAAGGATAATGAGTTAAAATTGCTGTAAATAATGGAGATTTTCTTTTTGTATAAACAGTAGACATAGTTTATAACCTTTTTTTTTACATAACTACAGGGTTTTCCAATAAGAGGTGTTATTTTGAATAGCCCGCTATTTCGGTAGATGTTACTTTTGAAGCTGTCCTTTTTTGACATTTGACAAGTAGAAACTACGCCATTAAAAATGGAACGATACTCGCTTCAACAACGCATTGAAATTATTAAAATTCACTTGAGTGCATCAAATGCAAATCATCTTGAGTGATGAGGCCCATTTCCACCTCGGTGGCTTCATCAACAAGCAAAATTGTCGCATCTGGGGCTCGGAAAACCCAAGAGTTATTGTTGAAAAGCGTCTCTATTCTGAACGTGTGACTGTTTGGTGCGGTTTATGGTCCGGCGGAGTCATTGGTCCTTACTTTTTCGAAAATGAGGCTTGAGCAACAGTTACGGTGAATGGATTGCGCTATCGAGAGATGATTAATGATTTTTTATGGCCGGAATTGGATGGTATTGATCTGGACAACGTTTAATTTCAACAAGACGGCGCTACGTGCCACACAAGCAATGAAACCATTGATCTTTTACGATTGAATATCAAAATAACACCTCTTATTGGAAAACCCTTTACATAAGGGAAACCTCGTGTCATCTCCGGGAATGAAGTGTGAAGGAAGGAAAGGGAAGAGTGAACCTTGAACACATAGATGCTAGCAAATCGTTTCACTGCCGAGTTGTTAGGCATAAAAACGAGTCGTAAAAACAAACTATTCAAATGTTGCAAAAGTCAACCATATGATAACTTTGGGAGTGTCTCCCGCCTGTACTTGTGTCGAAGGAATCAATGACACTAGTTCTTCAGAACATCTTCCATAGAAATATCGGTAGAAAAGGCACAATATCCACACCTGATTTTTTAGTTCTAAAGGCTGCAATCTGTCTGTTAGTATAGAGGGATCCATCAAAAGAATTACCCGTTTCGAGTGATAGAAATAATTTATCACAAACGTTACTGCTCTACAGTCACGTCCATTCTCAATTATTATTGCTATGCGTTTAGTATTATTTATCTTCAAGTTATACACAATAATAATACAATCCATATTGAAAACAAAACAGAGAATTATGTAAATATAATCATAACATCAAATCAAAATCCAACTGACAAAAATATACGACAGGGGTCTAAAAATATGAAAAAATTACACACTGTGATAAGCGACTAGTTAATTGTATTAGAAAAAATGAACAACAATGAAAATCCACCAACTTATTATTTTTACTTTTTCTTTTTGTAATAATTAAGTTGTTTTTGCAAAATGATTTTTTTTGTAAATTGTACTAACTGACTTACCAGATAATGTGTTTGAATATTTATAAAAATAGAAGAGCTCAGAGAAATGTTTTTTTTATTATGCCTATTGGCAATGGCGGCACACGAAAGGTTAAAGAAGCACTCTGTTTCAAACCATTTTTGCTTTAGGGAACAATTTATATGGTCTCACAAAAATCGTTGTGTCTACCTTACTGTCACAGTGAGAAATATGATCTAAACGGTGTTAGAAAGAGAAAACACCATGCTTTATCTTCAAATCTAAAAGTTAACCAAAAAATAATTAAAATGAAACCAAAGGTTCCGACCGCAATTTGGAAAAAAATATGAAACTTCTTCAATTTTTAATTAATTATGTTCATATGAAATGACAAAAAAGTGAGGTAACAATAATGCATGTGTTTAATGGAATGTGTTTTTTTCTCATTATCAGTAATTTTAGTTACAAAAACTTGAGGATAGCCATTTTAATATTTTTTTATGATTGCGCCCAAATTTTTAATATTTAAAAATTATAATGTTCATTTCTAAAAATAAAATTTTAAATCATATTTCATCATCTTTCAAACGCAGTTTTTAGTTTTCGGATACATTCAGAGATATTCAGTTTATTTGGATTTTATTGCAAAGCGGAAATACTCCGACCTTCTGACAGAATGTGCCTGAGGCCTGAGGGGTTAATTCAACTGTAAACCAGTTTCCATTTAATTCAACTGTAGCCCAGTTTAAATCAGATTGACATTTGAAATAAATAATGATAAGAAAGTATTTGTTTAATTTTAATTTAATTATGGCAAACCACGTTGTAAGTAATTGACTAAGGAAGCTACAAGCCAAAAATGTGTATATTCTTGGTATACCTTATATCGTAAGTAATAGGCATTAAAATCGCTTGACAAAAGGAATCTAGAAACGTTCGATTTCAAGCAAAAAACTGGTTTTTATTTATTTTGTAAATAATTTTTAAAGAAAGCAAAAAATTAATCAAGTGAAACAGTCACAGATAATCTTAGCTATAATACTTTATTTTTTTTAAGTTGTTTCCTTTATGCGTTCAGTAGTTTGAATTTATATTTTTTATTGAGTAATTTATTTTATTATTTGTATTCTACTCAAGCGAAGCGATAGGAAAACCTTCAATTTATCTAAAGCATATTTTTTGGTATTCATAATGTACCCCAATTCGTTATAAAGATTAATCAAAATAGTGATTCGGCATTAAGCTTCGCCTTAAGAACATGTCATTAAAATAGCTTTCTAAATATTGTTCACTTCTTAAAAATAAAGTCTAAATTAGAAATTAATAATTTCGGCACTGAAATATATTCAACTAGTACCATAAAAGAGAATAATAATTAAGCTGCCCTCAATAAGTTTTTTGGCAGAATTAAGATAAGATAATTAGACGAGCGTATAATATATTCTAGTTAAACGAAAGAATTAGCTTGATATATATTTAGTTGTCTTTATTTATTATACCTCATAATTAGTTGTAAGTTGTATTGCCGTTCAGAAGTTTACATAATTAATTTAGTAGTCTACCGCCAAGTGATTTTAATTTAAAATAACTGAGGACAGTGTGGTCGGGGAAATAAAATGATTAATAATTTTATTACTCATGCTTGTTAAAGAGGCATTTTTCAATTGATGCTCTTTTTAGACAAAACAAGTTGATTTTTTTTTTTAAATAACTTTTTTGGCAGCACAGGTTCTCATTGTACATACGGTGTCCGGAAACCAGTGGTGCAAGCAGGAAACTGGTGAATCTACATCAAATAGCGAACCCACAAACCATATACCATCAATGTTCCCTCTAACCTGTTAAGAATTGTCCGCACACATCTTGAAGAATCTCGAATATGAAGAAACATTATCAGGTAAGAAAATAGTTTTTTTTTTTTAAATAAAGAGCAATCGGTTAAGACAGACAAAGATGCGACCTATTTTCAAGACCTGGAAATGTAAAAATATGGAGGGTAGTAGATTTTTTTAAATCTCTAAGTGAGCGGTGGTCGAAATAAGTTTGAGAACCTGTGGTTTAAATAATAAATACCTGCTCGTATTTTTAAGTAAGCAGCATTAAGTGATAAGGTCCCGTCCTGTATTGCGACTTTAACTAGACTTAGTAATTCTGGTACTACATGGAGAAAAGTGGGTATTGCTGATTTATTAAAATCGTGTTAAAAATGTGTCAGCAGGCCATTTCCTAATAAAGCATTAGTACTTTCATAATATATATCGGAAGCTGCGTTTATCCTGTTATTACATAATGATGAAATGCAAAAATATTTGAATTTTTATGAACACGTGCTCCGAGATCGCCATAACTCATTCGTGTTTTATTGATAGTTTATTAGGAAATCTGTCAATTCATTCATTAAAGGCCTGTAGTCCCCTTTTTAACAGGAATACGAATAATTTTTGAATAAATTAGTAATATCTTATATCAGGAAGTTTTCTCCGGATAATGACTTATTAAGGTTAGCTTTTATAACTGCCACGGTTACGGCATGGCGACGGCACAAAAAAAGTATTTTCTTTATCACAATAATGCTGCAGCTTTTTCTTACAAACTAAATAATAGTGAGAGAAGCGATGTACGCATGTCCGCTTTCCCAAATAAAAAATGCAATCATTGTCATAAAATACATACTTTTAAAAATTTGTTTATTATTTTGTGGTATATTAACACGATTAATTAATTTTATCTACGCATAAATGTGCGTATTTACGCACTAGCCTCTTTTTTACTTTAATGCCCTACACAGATAAGTTGATAGGCCACATACACAATGTAACAATTAGAGGGAACGTTGCACACCATACCACAAAATATCCACTTTTTAACTTATCATATATGTATCGACTGAAGTGATTTACTTTCCTGGTATTTAATGAAACAATTCTTCAATAATAACATTGATTTATTTTTGGGTATTATGCCGTATAGCGATACCCCCTTCTTTAGCAAGGTTTTGTTTACACATCTGCCCTGATGATGGACACTGTAATGCTATCCGAAACATTGGCGAAAGAAGGAGGTACCCCAAAAATAAATCACTGTAATACTTTTGGCAGTGAAAGTCTTAAATCGTATCCATTTCTTGAATAATTTGTAAAATAATATGTGTAAAGATGTCAAGGTATACAGTAAAATCCCGATCGATCGTACTTCGAATAATCACTATAAATATCAGACAACAAAAGTCTCAAAAATAGATTGCATCGATTGTTCATCTATGCATTGTTTTACCACATTAATCATTTAAATAACGCGCTTTTTGTACTATTTTATTCGATGAATTGCTGCCGGCGGCCGCTACTGACATCTGTTGTCATTAGAGATACAAACAAAGCGGTGAATGCATGCGATTATATTTTTACTTTCTAATTTTTGTGCATTTCAGCCTTAAAAATTAACTGTCTGGTGAAAAAAGTGCATACTCTTCAAGAAAGATTAAAAATTGTCAAAGAAATGAAAAAAATACAACTGAAAATGTACAGGTTGATGTAGTCAAGCTTTTAGGAATCGATTTTTATCTAACCTAACCTAACCCCTCAGGTCTCTAGCATATTGACCGTTATATTTCTAAAAAACGCTGTCAGATGGTTGTAGAATTTGTTTGTATTTCCGCTTTGCAATAAAATCCAAAAAAATTGAATATTTCCGAAAACTAAAAACTGTTTTTGAAAGGTGATGAATTACGCTTTCAAATTTTATTTTTAGAAGTAAACATATAATTTTCGAAATATTAAAATTTTGAAATCAAATATAAAATTTTTTTAAATACCTAATTTACATTTTTTCTTCTAAACACTGACCTAAAATTACTGATAATTAAAAAACCACACATTTTATTAAACAAATATATTATAATCATTACTGTAACCTCACTTATTTGTAGTTTCATGTAAAAATTATTAGTCAAAAATTCACAAAGTTTCATAAATTTTCTCAAGTTACAATTGGAAACCTTTGGTTAGAAAGTGTACTTTAAATTATTTTGTAGTTAACTTATATATTTTAAACTAAAGCATGGTGTTTTTTTTTATTTCTAACACCGTTTAAATCATATTTCTCATCACGGCAGTTAGGGAGATACGATTTGAACAATTGAATCAACGCATAAAAACTGTTTGTTCCCAAAACCGGACAAATTAGTCTGAGAGTTTTACACATTCATTTATATGTGAAATATTAATCTTTTTTTAGCATTAAATATTTAAGCATGAATTTAGTAGCTTTTTTCTATTTTCCCGCATTCATAGTGAATTTCAACAGATCTCTTTAAAAACAACAAATATGCAGAGGTATCACTGTATATTGAAAGAAGTACGTAGGCCAAAGGCCATCAAATGACAAGTAATTGTGGGCCGTACTACAAAAGTCTGTAGCATGATTCAGTAATCATAAGTGCATCCAGTCTCTCCATAATTGAATCACTCAATTGAAAACATCTGTGGGCGAGGGGACTCCACTTGACTCAGTGCTCAATTCATTGTCAGGATAAAGGCCAGACAGCTATTTCCCAGTGAGTCTCCGAAATCAAAATAGCACATTTATAAAGTGCTTAACTTTATCGACAAAATTTAAACCGAAATTTTTTTTAAATAATTTTTTTTTAATATGAAACTGCACAACAGTCACAAACAGTCCCAACTACTCCCTACATTCTGGAGCCAGTGAGACTGAGGCATCCCCAATTGAGGTATGTTGTGAGGCTGAAAGTAGTGATGAGGAGAGGAAGGAGATAGGGAAGAGGAAGGTGGCTATTCGGATCTGGTGACCAAACACGACCAAAGTTTCAATTCTGAATGGTGGTCTTAAACCAGGGCGATGCTATTATATTTTATCAATAGTTACATGCCGAGTTTCAACACTTTCAGTATTGTGTACTCCTACTGTCAACATTATAAGTGGAAAATGTAGCTTGTGAAATGATGGAGGTCACTAACTTATTGGGCAAATAATTAAATATGGAACAAACAACATTAAGGCGATGCACTACGTCGTGTAATATTTTAAATTGAGCCGCTGTCAATAACAACCCTTACGTATGTGGCGATAAGGTTTAAATTCATTATAATTTATGCAAGAAAAAAACATGGCCAAAAAGTGCCTTTTATTTTATTTTGTGGATGTTCAGGCATAAATATGTAATTTTTTTTCGATCATTTTATAAATAACTTAATTTGCCACATTATACAATAAAATCATAACCGAAAACGGGTTCGTAAGTAGGAGATTTTGAACTTAAAAGCAGTTTTCATAGGTCTTTACATTATTATTTCTGGGCTTTTAAAAAGACTTATCTAAAAAATACTCGATTATTTCAAAGGCCAAGATGTATTCTACTCGCAGTATTTAATTAAAGCATCTGACACATTTCTAGGCGACCAAATTTTCAAACCAAAAACAGATGATTTTGCATTACTACGTATGGCGTTGCCTTAAGAACGGGTCGTTTCATAGAATTTGAACAATTCATCCAATTTCAAAGTCGATTTTCAAGTTCTGTGAAGGTTGGTCTATTCAAGTTCTGTCATTATTTCAGTTTTGTGAAACAACTGGCCAATAATGATATAATAACAGATTGTTCAAATTCTGTGCAACAACCTGTCCTTATAGTTATTTATTTTAGGATCTTATGCCATGTTGCGCTACCTCTTTCTTTAGCCAAAGTATTATGTTTTAGTTCAATGAAGATTGCAAGAAGAAAAGCGAGTTTAAAATAGCTCTATTAGCCTAAAAATTGCAGATATTAAAGCAGCGATAATTTCACTACACCAAAGCCCACAGTTGGCATGTTATTAGTGAGATGAAAATATATTTTCTGCTTCAAGATTAAGATAAGTGAAATAATAGTTATTTTTAATTCTTATCAAGTCCTCTCTATTTTTATTTGATTCTTAAGAACAAATAATGTAATGTGAAAGCTATTTTTGTAACTGGTAATCAATCATTATTCGAACACTTCAGTCTGAAGAAGTCAGGCAGACTATAATACGTAAAAGATGACCTCACAGTGGAGTGATTAAAACACTTGTACGGGGGAAGCAGACGCTATTCTATCCATGTGTAAAAATAACTTATCGACACACATAATAAAAATTATAACATACATTTTTTTAGGTTAAGTTAGGTTTGCCATATTTAATGATTTTAATTTTCGACAATTGAATGGTCCCCGTTAAACACTGATTCTCGGTACGTTTCGGTCCGTTTTTGATAAAATTGTGATCAGGCGGCAAGGATAACGGTCAGGTTATTATGCTTGTAAACTGATTGAATATTTATTAAAAGTTTTTAAAGCTATTTAAAAAGTTTTATGCACCGTGTGCTCTTTTTTAAATAATTTTTTTTTCATGTCACTGGAATTTCATTCTGAAGTCAGATAGCAAATAAGTTTTGCAAGCAATCCATCTGTGTGAGGGCTTATGTCATTTAGTGTGAAGGGTTTTTTTAAGGAGTATGAATCCATCCCTCCTAAGGCGATGGGTCGAGAGATGGATGATCACCCTCAACCCGATCCGGCACGTCACGCAGTTGGTGGACTGACGCATTCGCCGCCAAGACACGGACAAACCTCACCCCATGAACCGGGCACCCCGGCTAAGTCACTAAACATAGCAAACCACTTGGGGTGACCTATGGCAGAAGCGTTGGTCGTCCAATGAATAGTTTGCAAGCAGTTTATAAAACAACTGTAATATCTTTAAAATTTTAATTACCATTGTTATTAACTCGTCAAATTGCTAGCATTGTACTTATTTTAAACAATAACAAACACTTTTAAATTACTACCGTTAGCATCACTAAACTGTCTTTAACATTATACCAAACTGTTTGTTTTTAAATTCACACTTTTCAATTACTTCCGTTAGCATCACTAAACTGTCTTTAACATTACACCAAACTGTTTGTATTTAAATTCGAAACAAAATCGCTTGACATCTCATCACTTATTAAATTAATATGACAATATCAATTCGAAATAATTGTTATTTGAGTTCACATTTCTACAAACAATAACTGTTACAAAACACACATTCATATTAATTTCACAGTATGACACATTGATAATATGAAATGGAGCACATGTAATGATGAACACAAATATACTAGTGTTATGTATCTATGTACTGTATAGAATATGACCCAAATGCCATCACTACATCAGCAATCTATCTGACATCAACCCTGCTTCAACTGACTCTGACAATCAACTGTTTGCTGAACACTGGACTGTCCTACTGGATGTTGATGTTGAATGAATTGAGATCATCCATGAAAATGAATTTAAATTGACTTTCAAGGACTTGGTGTTATTTTAGGAACAGCATGTTTGAGATATCTGGTGTGCTTATGGCAGCTTTTTGTGTTTACACAAACACACTGGGTTGTTTACAATAAGCATGGGCTTTTAGAAGATTGCTAACCCATTAATGCAAGCAGTTTGTAAATTAATACAAAAAAAAAATTTTTTTTAAAAAGTAATTTTTTTTACATCAATTTTAAAATTTTTTTTAAAACTTAAAAAAAAACATGTTTTGGTTTTTCCGAAGATTGAACCTTCCTTCCCAGGGACTGGGTCAACCACGTTACCGACCTCGTCAGATGGCGATCGTGTAAGACTGACATTTATTTCGTATATTAACTGTGGTGACCGGATAAATCATCACAATGATAATTCATCACATCTTTAAAAAGTTATATAAAGTCATGGAAAGTGATGAAACAAAAACTTTATTAACTTGGTTAAGTAGGTTAGGTTAGGTTAGGTTAAAAAAATTTTTTTTTTATCATTTCTAATGACTTTATATCACTTTTTAAAAGTGTGTTGAATTGTCACTGTGTTGAGTTATCATGAAACTGTGTATATGTCCATGCGTGTGTGCGTGATTGACACCAAAACTTATATAATACATTGACATTGTCATCGTCAACGAGCCTATCTGCCGGGTTTCAGCGCAATCGGATGTCGGGAAGTGGGTTAATTTTCGCTTCCAAGATTTGCATTCATTCGATACCATAAACAAAAGTGAAATTTAAATGGATGTATTTAAAAATATGCTATTTGATAACTTGTACAAAAAGTTTTTATTCACAGAACTAGTTTCAAGGTATTTATAGTTTTAAGATGTAATTGAATTATTGTATGAAGTTAGAATTATACTACATAGCATGTATCTTCAAACTTTCGTTTTTAGCAGTCGTAGTGGTCAATTCTACATCAACGTCCCAATATAAAACTCCTATGCGACGGATTCAACAGCTAGGAAACAAATACTCCAATGTTGTTGATATATTTAGTACATCAATTTCAATATATAAGCATACCTTATTGAAGTTTTTTTTCATCGAGTAGGGGAATTTTTGATAAAGCTATTTAAATTGTCTAACACATTAACAGTATTTTGTCAGCTGAAAGAATAAAATTATTTTGGATTTTTTATATTTTGTACCCATATACTGTGTGGATAAAATTCAATAATATTTTTTCTTTATATTTATTTTTGTGCAAGTGTTTTAAACAGTCATTTCCTGCACTGTTTACGGGTATAATTTAGTAAATATTGTTATATATATGTAAATGCTTAAATAGGCGTAAAATATAATTTTTTTTTTTTTTTTCGAAAAAAGATTCAAAGTCATATTTCCATTTCTGTATCGTCTTTAAGAAACAAATGAAAACTTTGCAGGTATCTTATTAACCTTTTCAATGCAATCTATCCCACTACGCGGTGCACGTTCTAACAAAATGTATGTATTTTAATGAAACACGTGATACATTCGCGTAAAGAGATAGCCGCTGATGGATCACTTATGCGACAGCTGCATAGAACTCATTCTCTAAAAGGTACATAAAAATCTAACTCCTCCTGCTAATTTTTTCGCTTTTGGACACACAGCAGATATTACCCATAAAGTAAATTTATTCTCTTTTCAGAATAGCTAGGACGGGTTGTTTCGGAGAATTTGAACAATTCATCAAATTTCAATGTTCATTTCCGGGTTCTGTGAAAGTCCTATTCAAGTTCTGTTATTATATCATTATAGGCTAGTTGCTTGACAAAACTGAAATTAAAACAGAACTTGAAAAAATCTTTCACAGAACTTGAAAATGGATGTTGAAATTTGATGAATTGTTCAAATTCTCCGAAACAACCCGTCCCTAATATATTCTAATATAAATCGTTGTCTCCCTTACCGTCATAGTTACAAATATGAACTAAACGGTGTTAGAAAGAGAAAATACCAAGCTTTATATTCAAATCTCGTAGTTAACCACAGAATAATTAAAATGTACACACCTATGAAACCAAAGGCTCCGACCGCAATTTGAGAAAAATTTATGAAACTTGAATGTGAATTTTTTATTAATCATTTTTATATGAAACAACAAAAAAAGGGTGGCAGTAATGTTTATAATACATTTGTCAAATAAAATATGTGTACTTTTTTCGCTATCAGCAAATTTAGACGTAAAAAAAGAAGATGAGCAATTTTTAAAACATTTATAGATTTGATATCAAAATTTGAATTATTCAAAAATTATGCATCTATTTCTAATAAAATTTGAAAGCGTATTTCATCACTTTTCAAAAACAGTTTTTAGTTTTTGAATTCTCCGACTTTCTGAATTTTATTTAACGTAACGGTCAATATGCCAGAGGCCTAAAGGGTTAAAGTACAAATATCAGTTAACATATCATTGAATCGTTATTTAATTCAAATGATTTATAATGGATTATTTTTAAATATAAGTTCATCACTATGTGGGAACAATATTTAAAATATCCTCAACGGCAGATTCTACAAGAGTAAAATTAGTAGAAAATTTATTATCACATGTAAATAGTTGCTCGGGGGAAAAATGGTTTGCAAAGGGTAGGGCTTTTAGGATAATCAAAGTTTTATTATTTCCCCCCCGCAACGCCCAGCCCACCCTTTCCAATTTGCCCAACCCATGTTTTGTGATGTTCTCTATCGATTATTCTTTCCTGAGATATAAATTATCTTTTTATAGCCTTCAGACATTTTTATCATGGATTAGTTCCAATATAATTAGGCAGGCGAGTTTAGGTACCAATACCTCTGACATAGGTCACCCCAAGTGGATCGCTACGTTTGGTGACTTTGGTGCAGGGGTGCTCGGGTTCATCAGGTGAGGTGTGTTCAGGATGCGCTTACCCACCAGCTGCGTGGCGTGCCAGATCAGGAGAGGCTGGTTTGGGGAGACCCTTTGACCTCTGCAACTGTTCTCTCGACAAATCGCCTTGCACCGCAGTGGGAGAGATATATTCATAATGTCCTTCACTCCTGGATACACTGATCCCTAGATTCCTACCCAACCCTCATACCTTCTGCCTTCCCAGAACTTCCTCTCCTTCCATTCCTTAAAAAAGACCCTCCACACAGCATCCCAGGAAAATAATTTCCATATTTAAACGTCACTCCTGGACACACTGATCCCTGGATTCCTACCCACCCCTCATACCTTTTTCCTTCCCACAACTTTCTCTCATTCAAAAGAGCCTCAACACAGCATCCTCAAAGATGAAAGAAGGCCCTGAGGGAGATTATTTTCCCCAGGGCCTCATGTTAATGCAAAAATAAAACTTTTTGAAAAAATGGAAATGCAAAATGAAAAATGCAACTGTATGTATGCAGTGTCTGGAAACTAGTGGTACAAGCAGGAAACTGGAGGGTGTAATTTTTTTTTTTTTTTCGGCAATATAGGTTAAAATAAATTTTGGTGCCAGTCCTAAATTTCAACGCATTTTAAAAGACAATGAGCAGCTGGTAGTGCCCCCTAGCGGCTGATATAATTTTCAAATTTGACCTAAAAATTCCAACTTCAGACTCGATTTACTCGAAAACGGAATAACAGATAAAAAAATGTTATACCACATAATCAGGTTATGTTAATTATTATTTTTTTGGTAAACTAATGTTTAAGACAAGATTTTTTATGCATATCACAAAGGGTAACAATTATTTTTATAAGCAATAATTATTAGCCTGAAACACTCATCCACATTGAAAAGTCTTGACCGTTGGCGTCATGTATCTTTTATCAGGAGATTTTTCAATTTGGATGAGTGTTTCAGGCTAATAATTATTGCTTATAAAAATAATTGTTAGGTTATGTTAGGTTAAGGCGCAGTAATAAACCCATTCTAGAAGAGCTACAATATTCTATGTCTTCCTACGATGAATTCTTAGATATTTTGGAAGCGATGCTAGCAGCGCTGGACTGTGATAATTGGTGGACCCTTGTTCCGCAGTGCATTTGGGTTGTGATCCCCAGCATTGAAAATCGACTCAAAGGAGAAGGTGTTAGGTTATGTTAAGTTAGGTTAGGTTAGAACAGGTACCTGTTTGTTCTCATTCTCAAGCTCCAAGATCTGCATGTTGAGACTGGTCTCCATGGCGGCGGACTCATTGAGGAGAGCATCTTCCTGTTCGATCCCAGTCTTTGTTGTGACTTTCTGTGATGACTGGAACTTGGTCAGAGCCTGAAAGATAAAAAAAATTACAGAGGTTAGATTAATGGCCAATAATTATATCACCATCGTCATAGGTGCTAGTGTTTGGTTTTGGTTTCCTACCGATCTCCTGCTGTCTCCCTCCAGTTCCCTATGCTAAAGGAAGCCTCAACTCTGTGCCAGTGTTATGGCAATATGCTGTATTTCCAAAAAGCTAGTTTTTTGGCCATTTTGTTATATTTCTCGCAAACTAATACATATAGTAGTAAAAATTTAAAATTTGGTGAAAGGTTTGATTGACCCTTCATTTAAAATATTGTTTAGAAAATATTGTTTACCGTCTCCCGCATGGCAACAGTGTTGTAATGGCAAAACAGCGTATTTGTGGGGTTGTCTTGGCCGAATGCGGTTGCTATTTTAAGATACTAAGTGTTATCATTGCAGAAGTTTTTTTTGCAGATACAGCATTGTGCCATCATCAATTCCTCGGGAAGTAACCACAATAAACAAATAAAAGTAAGCAGCGGTGTTGGGGACACACAGACCCACCTAAAAAATTTAATTTAAGTGCTTTTCGTGCAATTTTATCTAGATCGTCAATTTGAAATATGATCTTGTATAATTCCTCGTATATCCAATAAGTTTAAAATAACGAATCTTCGGTAAATATAATGTTTCATCGGTATATGGAGCACGAAGAAGAAAAAACAAAGAAAACTGAGACTCGCACTTTGAAGTTTCGGGCGACGCGGCGAAGATAGTCAATACACAATTGTATTAATAGACTAAAGGAAATTAGCCTTTTTGCAAACATTGGGTCAATATCGAGTCCCACCACCGGAGTCGGCGTGTTTATATGTGGGTGTCTATGTGTTACATATGCAAACTATTTAACCTAGTTTTTGTTTATCACTTTTCATAACTTTATAAGACTTTTTACAGGTGTGTCGAATTGTCATTTTGATGAGATATCCGGTCACCGTGTTGGATAGTACATTTTTACTCGGCCAGAGTTCGCATAAGCGTTACGAGCTGTCAAGTCGAAATGATCAACATTATGCGAGGTCTACTGTTCACAGAACTGGTAATATGTAATTGCGCCAACATTTCACATATGTAATTGCACCAATATTTTGTCATTATTTAAAGAAATTACTTTAGCCATGTATGGTGAACAGATATGATTAGCTAGGTACTTCCTCTTTGCATCTCCTTCTTTTCCCAACTCCCATCAGACTGAGTGCCATAATAGTCCCACTGGCCTCAGACAGTTGGCATAATCATAGTGTGGCATAATCTATATACATGAAAAATGAAAATGTTCGTTTGTTAAAAATCTAATATCTCCTTCAAGTTCTTCACCAATTGCTTTGAAATCTTGACACAACTTTGCATTCAAATACGTGTGTGTTTTTATATTATTACGTGACAGGTAAAAACATGTTTTTTTTTTTTAAAACAGCTCCATCGTAAAGCAACACGCGCTATTATTTCTCCATCTGCACAGACAGACTAAGGCCACAGCAATGCGAGCGGGGTGCAGCTAGTTGGCATAAAAAAGGGGCAAATAATCATATTTTGCATATCTGTGAAGTTGGTAGCTGTGGAAATTTGAAACAAATCAAAGTGATGACAGAAGCTGAGTGTAATTATAGAGTTTTAAGTTGGGTACAGTAATATATAGAATGTCAATTAGCACGGAATGCTAATGGCAATAAGGAAAGTTGCAAGGAATGCAACAATCTGTAAAAGAATGTGCCATCGAAATTGCATCAAATAATCACAACTATGAAGAAGAAATTCTGTTGTGTGAAGACAATGATAGAAGCAGACAAAATCATCAAACGATGATTGGTGTTATTTATTTGGACATTCACAGTACATTTTACTACAAGTTATACGGTTATAAACTAAATTATATATAGTTAACCCTTAGCACTCGAGTGCCGCCATAGAGGCGGCATACGTGGTTTGCCATATTACTCGAGTGCCGCCGCTATGGCGGCAAGAAAATAAAGTCTTATTCTGAAATCATATTAATACAACTAAATAGTTATAAGTTATGAAAGTCATTAAAATCCAATATATTGTTTTAGTATCGGAGTGATTCTGCACGTAAATATATATAATATATCTGTGAAAGAATTACTTGTGTGTATGGTATGATAAGTATTCACGCACATTCTTATGCATAAATTCAAGCGTAAGTCAACGTGTGTACCATCCCGCTTGAATCATTTTTGGGTCTACCCATAAGCTACACCTTTTGTAATTTTTATTTTACAATAAATAATTTTTGATTTGATTTGATTTGACAGCTGAAGCGCAAAATGAATGAAACAAAAAAGAATCAAGTTTTGTAATTCTAGATGCAGCATTTTGCTGCCGTGGCAAGTTGGTGCATGTAGACACATTTCGTTCATTTCATTTGCGGTATTGATTATTTTTGATATTGTTATTTTATCATCATCATCACTTTTGGCTCTACAACCCCTGGTGGGTCTTGGCCTCCTCAAGAGTCTTCCTCCACTCGTCTCGGTCCCGCGCCAGCTCTCTCCAGTTTCGAAGCTCCAAGGCAGACAAATCTTTGAGGACGTTGTCGCTCCATCTTAACCTTGGCCTTCCCAGGCTCCTTCTCCCTATCGGTCTTGAGCTCAGCAGGGACTTTGGTTCTTGATGCTCGGTCATTCTCTCCACATGACTTAGCCACCGAAGTCTTCCCAGTTTTATGAACTTGTTATTTTATACGGAATAAAAATATATCTATCAACGAATCGGTCATAAAATTCAAAGATAAAATTGCATTTATTACCTATAACCCTAATAAACCCAGATACATAATAGGATAATAATGGGACAGTATTAATAGGAGAGACAGGATATATTTGCTGTATTCTGCCGTATTATGGTAATATTATATCAGCTGATCTACCATGACCAGAACTACCTGGGACCTGCAGAACACACTGCTACAAAAAAACCCATGTGCAGAAGGATATCACGTATTTACAGATATGTATTATACTAGCATACCACTTGCCGAAGTATTGATGAAATTGAAATGCCATCTCACTGGCACAGTAATAATGACAAACAGAAAAAAATTGTCACCTGGGATAAAAAAACTAAATTTATTCGGAACAAGAAAACAATTGCATTCAAGAAGGATAACATTTTAGTACTCGCATGGAAGGATAAAAGAGTGGTTACATTTTTATCCTCATGTGATACAGCAGGGCTTAGGACAGTCCAGAGAACACTGTGTACAGGTTCTACGATAAATATCCAAAAGCCACTTGTTGCAATAATCTATACAAACAATATGGTTGGAGTTGATAGGGCCAAGTTGCATCGACTTGTTGTTTTATGCGTAAGTCCCTAAAATGTTGGAGGAGGTGTGTGTCATGAACTCTTACATACTTTATAAAGTTTCCAAAGACAAAAAACAATGAAAAACTGATGACAAATTTGAAATTTGTAAAATTATTAGTCGTTCAATTAATAGGAGATTATCAAGACGCTGGTACTCTCGCTACTCTCCCTCCAGAAGACCGACTTAAAAATAAATTACACATTCTACGTTCTGGAACTAAAAAGGACTCTGCAGTATGTTCTAATAGAAAAATTCAGGGTGGAAGAAAAGAAACACGATTGTATTACGAAATCTACAAAAGTAAACCAGGACTTCGCATTGGAGATTGTTATATAAAATATCATACAATTAAAAACTGCAAATAATCAATTGTTGTGTCCATTTCATATCTTACATACCTGTTTTACTGAGACAAAAAAGGTTTTTTCAATTGTATTTCATTTCAAACGATTTATTTTTCTTAAAAATTGCTTCGATTTGGCGGTATGCAAACACCAAAAATCTTTTGAGTGCAAAGGGTTAATATATTTACTACGTATGTCCTTAAAATGTCTTGTTAATTTCGTCTGGGATGACAATTATAATTCTTCAGTTTGTCTAATGATGTAATAACAAAGAATACTAAATAGGAAGGTGTGTGGAGAGATGAAAATATGAAAAAGCGAAATGTGAACGCAACTATTGTCAGTCCAGAGTGATGGTGTTTTGAAATATCAATTTGACTGCATAACACAAAAATAAGATTGCGTATTAATTTTTCAAATCTTCAGTCTACAAACCAAAAACCAACTTCAAAAAGAGAGACAACATTACCGGTTTAGGAATTATTTTATTTCCATGGTGGGTAAACATTGCATGTGCAATGATGGAGGATTTATCCAGCAGAGAATTGAATCCATGATGGTGCGTCAGGGTGCAATCCTGACGCATTTGTCCAATCATCTTCAGAACGGTCAATTAAGATATGTCAGGTGGTAAGTAAGATCTATATATTATACTAGTGGAAGTGGATCCCGCAATACTTCTCTATTGCTAATGTCATTCTCAGTCGTCTTGGACTTCTTCCACCATACACTACTGTATACCACAATGTTAAAAAGCTACATGACATGGACTTTAATTCCACTCCGTATCTCATTCCAGTGCAGAGATATTGCGTTAAGTATTCCTCAGGCGTCCCAGACTTCTTCGACTATACGCTGTAAACACTCCTGGCACTAATGAGAATAAACTTTGAAATTTTCATCGAAATCAGTCGACTACCGATATATCGGCTGAATTTTGATATATATACAGATCAACCATAGGTGTTATTCTTAATTCATTAGCTAATTCATTCCAATGTACCTCCTCCACCCTACAGGTTAAAATTTAAATTGTGCAAGCAAGTTTATGTTTCCGAAAGCAGGAAAGGTAATTTTGACATAAATGGCACAAATAAAACTGTAAGCAAGAGAAATGTTGTATTAATTATGCTGAATGAGCAGTCTAATGGTGCAAATTATGTAAATGAGAGAGAATTCTTGGCACCTCTTGAGCGATCTCCAGCTCGTGCTTGGCGTTCTCGTACAGCGTCTCCAGCTCCTCGCACTTGCCCTGTAGGCTACTCTTCTCCTCCAGAAGCACCAGGCCGTACTGCGCCGACTGCCGCTTCTCGCTGCTGGCCTGATCGAGCTCCCGCGAGAGTCTCTCGATCTCGGCATGCAGCTCCGTCGGGTTGACGGACATGTCCGGCGCCGCCATTCTTGCCGCGTCCACTGACACTTATCTCTAATTGGAAAATAATCGTCGAAAAAACATATGAAAAAAGTTCCAATTATTAATTATGCTACATTCTTTGACAAAATGTGAAATGCGATGACAGGTAGGCAGTCAGGAATTATTTTAGTCACAAGGTGTTGCCCTGCGCGATGATAACTGTCAAAAATGTGGCTCAGGTAAATAATGCGAAATCATTCTTCTTCTTTTTTTAATGGTGTGCTGGTACCAACCCGAAACGTCTCCGAAAACCCTATTTCCTCCAACAAACGTTCTCAGGTAAATAATGCGAAATCATTCTTCTTCTTTTTTTAATGGTGTGCTGGTACCAACCCGAAACGTCTCCGAAAACCCTATTTCCTCCAACAAACGTTCTCGGTGTGGGCGCTACAGACCATTCAATTTGGTTGAGCGGTTTATCAATCTGGTTGAGTTGAACGTAATAGGATTTACCTATAAGCCATACCATTGTACTTTTTATATTTGTAAAAGAAATGTGTTTTAAAGTGGAACCGGGTGGATATGCGTTGTGTGCGAAAAGGGGGCATGGCTATCAAGATGAACGGTTGTACCGCCAAAGAATCCAACCAAGAATTACCAACAAAGTTTATTTATTTAATATCAACGGTAGTTATTTCTGAGCAAACATTTAACAAACAAAAATAAATAAAATGACTGATATGACCAATGATCGTGAAGTTTCGACGGATTTATTGAAATTAAACATAATTGTCATTAATTTAGAGCTAACCCGCTCCCCATGGTCCAATAAAGCATTGACATTAACTGAGTGCTGTAAACCCTGCCCAAAAAATTGAAGTTCTCTACAGTTTGCAGCGCAGTCACTGAAGGACTTTTCTGCGCATAGTCTTCGGCTCATGCATGGCTCATGCTGGCTCATGCCTCGCCCGAGAGTGGTGTATTTATGCCTTGCTCTTTCCTTACCCATTCACCCGAGGCACCTAAAATTACACCTCCTTTAATTTTCAGTTGATTTTTGGGGTATTATGCCGTGTTGTGCTACCTTCTTCTTTAACCAATGTTTCAGACACCATTACATTTTGTCCAGATATGTCCATCTGTCCTATGTACGAAATTTTTGAGCCTGGTTTTATTTTATTCCATATCCATACTAATCGTTTTTACTGGTTTGTGCGGAAGTAAAGTAGATGACCGATCTAGTTTATAAAGCCTCATGTGCAGTGATGATAAGTCTAAGGAGAAGTCCCCAGATCTGGGGGATTTTAAATTTCAAAGGGAGGAAGGGAGTTTTTTGGAAAAAGTAAGATCATGCATTTTGTTCAGTGACCATCTGTGAATATAAAGATTGGTCAGAAAACACGTAGAATGTCTGGAATGATTTGTGTTTATTATATTATGTTGGTAAGAGGATTTCCAATGTTTTCACAAACTAATGTAACTATCTGGCTATGGCTTCGTATATCAGCCAGTCCTTATCCTCGAAATGAGAGATGTTTACTTCTGTTAAGTTGCTCCCTTGTTGGTGTTGTGATGGAATCACTAGGCTTATCTTGCTAGGGCTCCTACCAGTGAGCAACTTGACGGACGTAAATCTCTTTTATAGTGAACACAAAATGAGCCAGTATGTGGTTGTATTTTAAGTTTGACTTGAGAGATATTTATTTAAGTATGTCAAGTTGTTCTCTGATAGGAACCATGGAAAAGTAAATAAACCTTATAAAAATACAGTATTTATAACAAGGTGTTAAATGTAAATAATTGTGATATGAGACAATCAAAAGTTTTTATAGTATTGTTTTGTCAAAATATTAGGAAACATAACATTATTTATAACAGCAAAAATACCCCCTGCCGTCGATAGCTGTTGCGCCTATTTAACCCCATAATTTTGCCTATTTTTCAAGGTTGAAGTATCGAATTTTTCGAATCGGTGTAGATTTTGGAGATTTGGCGAAAAACTGGGGAGATTTATTTTTTGGCATACCATCACTGCTTCTGTGGCTGCATCCGTTTTCGACGTTCGCCATTCATATTTTCTCTGGACTTTAATGGATATGTAAACAAGTAACGGCGGCGTTTTGAGATATTTGCAATATTATTGTTTTCGAGCTGGCTAATAATTAGTTCCCCAACACGTGTCTGCTGGAATGTTATAGTTAATTTCTGCCACTCAACGTTCACTGACAACTCAAATTATTGGTAAGTGTATCTTTTTTCGCAACATGTTAAATTTGCTGGTTTCCTCGCTTGGCATACGTCCGTGCATAGGAATAAAGTAAAGTTATAAAATATGCAAGTGCGTATTATGCCGGTACTCAATAATAGACTTCGGTCAATAAAACAGTTAAAGCTGATAGTACCTTGTGTATCTTTCATCTAAAACAGTTGTGGCACTTCTAAATATCACATTGAATATACCTACGATGTTTTGAATTTCGAAATACAACAATTTTATTATTGGTAGGTGCCGGTGTCCATGTTGATTAGTTATTTATTTTATACTGCACAGAGAATTGATTTTCGATGTGATGTGTCGTGTTTTTCAAATTAAATAAAATTACCTATTAATCATCTTACTGTTCGGACGCGTTATTTGCGCAAACCCAACCTATTTTGTATTAAATATAAAATTGGTTTTTAGATTGTTCTTTTTTCATCACTTTAGCTAGATACTATACATAATATTATAGATTAATCTATGAAGAAAAAAATCTTAACCTAAAAACCTAATATTAACTTTTACAAATTTGGAATTACAATCCATTATTTTTAATTTCCGCCTACTCAAACAGTTGTTTCTTAGCCCGTTATCATATTGGGTCAGTAACGGTAAGGATCAACATAAATCAAAGACCCTGTGCAGAAAAGTCCCACAATGGCTGCGCTGCAATCATCGATTCCTCATTCTTACCGACCCAATGTGATGACGTGCTAAGAAACTAGCAGGGTTTTCGATTCATGTCAATTTTTACCATTACCGACCTAATAGAATGACGGGCTTACAATAATTAAGCCCACTGTCCCATGGTATGGTACATAAACCGAGTGCTGTAAGACCCTATGCAGAAAAGACCCTACCTTCCACTTAGCATCAAACAAATAACCCATATACTTAAATTTAAATCATCACTAAAAACATTTCTTTTAAACAAATGTCACTCACCTTACATAAATTAAATACTTACCTCTGTTTTTTTATTTTTTATTTACATACATTTGTTGACATGTAATTGTTGGGTTATGTCGTATAATGTGTATTTTTTGGGTTAGCTGGAAGAAATATGATGTAACCTATAAGCTATACTCTTTGTACTCAGTATTTTTGTGCAATAAATATTTTTTTGAATTTTGAATTTTGAAAGCAAAGTTTCCATTGTGGGACTTTACTGCGCGGGGGCTTACGGTTTATGTCGGTTTCTTACTCTTTCCTTACCCTTACCGACACATGTGACGATGGGCTAAGTTGAAACGAGTGTTATTTCACAATATCTCAATAGTAAAACTTTACTAAATATTTTAAGTATTTTTGGGTTAATATTGCAAATTAGAATACTGTTCTGTCTGTTGAAAATTCCTCCCCCGCTTTTAGTTTTGGGAACAATAAAAAGTCGCATGGGCCAGATCCGGAGAATATGTTGAATGCGGAATCAGAAATGATTTACAAAAATAGCAAGAGCTTGAAAAGACTGGTTATATGAAATAGGCTCAAGGAACTAAGATTACTAACCTTAAAAGAAAGAAGAGAAAGGGGTGACTTGATTGAGACTTTCAAAATTTTATCTGGACATAATTGCCCTGGCATCCAAGGAATCTTCACCACCAATAAAAATATATAAATCTCCGTGGACATTGAAAAAAATTAACAAAACACTTAATGCATCCAATCCTAAGAAACACTTGCTTGCAAACAAAGTAGAGGATGCAAGGAACCAACTTCCACAACATGTCACCGATGCTACAAATATAAAACAATTTAAATTGGGTGATAGACGCAGGAGCTTTAGAATGGCAGCTTTAAATTTCGTGAACTTACTTGGCTTGACGTCAGTGAAACACCAGTCTAGTTCATAGTGTGACGCGATGTCATCGACACAGGAAGCTTTGTGTTATTTAGGAATTATATTATACTAGCAGACCCCGCAATGCTTCGCTATTGCTAATGTCTTTCTCGGGCGTCTCCGACATCTTCCACCATTCACTACTGTATACCATAATGTTACTGTTAAAAAACTCATTACATCGACTTTAATTCTACTCTGTATGTCATATCTGCTGGCAGAATGTACACATAAAATGTTTTCCTATCAATTGAAACACTTAAAATAATTTATATGTCAATGGCAGAATCTATTATAAGATATGGATTAACAAAATGGGGAAATACTACTACATATAACCAATCTGAAACAAGTCCAAGTTGTACAAAACTCAATTGTAAAATTACAAGTCGTCCCTAATATTTTCAAACAAAGACATAGTATACCGTTGCTGTTTCAGAGTGCCAAAATTTTACCTGTTAAAGCAAATACTATGGCAAAAAATTATAATTCAGCATATATTTACCCCGCAGCATAAAGAGAAATTAGAACATAAATCCAGCACTAGATTCACGCGCAATGTCGTGTTAATAGTTCCGAAATTTAATAATAAGTAAGGACAGAGAACGTTTGAATACAACAAATAATAATAATAATAATAATTGGATAATTTGTATAGCGCCGTTTTTGTGAAAAATCACCTCAAGGGCGCTGTACAATTTATTTCCTAGGATCTACATTTGTTATTTAGACCAACTGTGCCAGCACGAGGTTCGTCATCCGTTCAGGCATGTGTCTGCCGCCAATATAGCGCTGACATGTATCTGCTGCCAATAAAGAGCGCTGACACAACATCCTCACATAGACAACATGCCGAAGATATTTAATTTATTACCTGACACTATAAAACAATGTAAGTCTATGAATAAGGTTAAATATACGGTGAAAAATTGGCTATCGGAAAAAAAAAATTTACTTTAATATGTATGGAAAATTGTATGAAAAAATGTTGAATCTGTAGATATAGGATGTAAATTATAACTTCTAAAATGTATATGTAACTAAACTTTAAGCACCTGTTGACAAGCCAATTCAATTGGCTTAGCAGGACTTGTTTGTTGAAATGTATTAACTATTCATTCAATAAAAAAAAAATAAAAAAATTCCGATGCAAATATATTGTGATAAGTATTCCTCGGGCGTTCCCGACTACTTCTATCATTCAAACCACTCTCCAAACGCTCCTGGGACTAATAAGAACAAACTTTGAAATTGTCAGTGATATCGGTTGACTTTTTACAGAATCAGTTGTTGCACATCTTTCCACCTTACGTATGATTTCTAATAACTCATTGAACGCTTGTAACTGCATATTTTTGTCACTGTAATCATTTTTTTTAATTTGCCATGGAGTGCTTAAAAACTTTTGATAAGAATTTGTGCGAATAACTTCGCAAATCACTCATTTTAGTAATCAAAATAAACACAAGATGCGTCGCACACTGCAGACTGTTGAAAAAAAATGGTCGCTCGCGGGATGAGAGCGTGCGAGCCTATGAGCAAAAAACAAATAAAGATGTACATCATTGTATGTAAAAGCCCTATAGGCGTTTAAATAAAATAAAAATAGTTTCATGCCTCATACATCAGGGTTGACTATTATGAGCGACTACTAAGTCTGTTTAATTAATAACTAATTATTGCAGAGGCAAAATGGACGAGGCCACGTTGGAGTCTCTGAAGCAGCTGAAGAAGATCCTACTGAGTTTGGTGTGCTCCAACTCCTCGCGTATGGACGTCAACAATCTGAAGAGAGACTACGCGGACCAAGAGCGCGATGGACGCATCCCCTTTCACAAGTTCGGCCACAAAGACTTGATAGCGTTCCTGACCACCGAGTGCCGGGACATCTTTCTGGTAGGCACATGACAATTAATTGTTTTAAACTGATCCACGCGGATGTTGCATATGTGATCCACGAAATTTGCACTAAAACACGTAAATTGTGTCAAAACGTGACACATTATTGGATAGATTGCATTGAAAAATAGAGTCATAAAAATTAAAGAGAATTAAATATTCCCAGGTTACAAATTCTTTTGACAATTTTTTAACTCCCCCTACTGTAAGTGGTGTAGCTTGAAAAATGATGGAGTAGCTAACAGATGATTGAAACTGCGACGCTTGGGTTTTATTTATGAATATTCTGTACACAACATCAAAGCACTGTGTGCTGTAGAGATGTTAATGATTGTATATGGTGATGGGTAAATTTCTGAGAATTTGGGAATATTGCGGGAATTTTTGTCTGAATAGTGAAATCCCCATAAAGTTTTTTCTACTGCAGTGAAATTTCTTGTTATTTAGAAATGTATCATTTAAAGCAGTGCTCCGCAACCTTTTCTCACCTACGACACACCAAATTTCTTCCTAGAATTCCGCGGCACACCAAATGCTAAAATATATAGATATTAAATTGATACACAAATTTACAATAATTTCTTGTTTTTTTATTTGAAAAGTATACATACATGCATATAACTATAACATATTTATTTTTACGCAATCTTAATAATTATTATAAAATAATAATAAATTAATGAGTGATTAATTGTTAAATTAACCTGCGCTTGTTTCAATGAACACAAAAGTTTTAAATTTGGCTCGATTTTTGACAGCGCAACCCGAAATTCTTAGTCAAGACCTTTTAAGCATGACCGATTATCATTTTTAATTAATACAAGCGTTGAAAACTTTGCTCACATAAATATGTCGTTGAAAATGGAAGTAGTGTTAAGAATGCTTTGACGGAAATGCGAGGATATTCTTTTTTAATGTAAATCCAGAAAACATCTAATGGATCTTCGGAGAAGTGATGTTTTAATGTCATGTCATTATTTTAATCTGTAAATTCCTCTCGAATTTACAGAGGCAGTGCTTCCGTAGAATTTATTGCATTGGTTGCAAAAGGATTTCGAATCCAATTGTATTGTTCCATATTAATGGAATAAAAATATTGACCAAATTACTGCTGAATCATACTTAAATGTTGTTGGGCCAGCAGATACACAGTTCATTGTTTGTTTTCAATTGTACTATGGTTGGTCCTTTGGTACATTTCCAAACATCCTTTTTGCAACTCTTTCTGCCAAAATTCGTAATTAAGTTCATTCAAATGCTCGAATATATCAGCCATGTATGCAAGTTTAGCTATCCAGTAATTATCATCAGGGTACTGAAATAGTTCGGGCATATTTTGATTTAAAAGAAACTCACACACCTCGTGACGAAGCTCAAACAATCTAGCTAAAACTTTGCCTCGGAATAGTCAACGAATTTCAGTATAAAACAATAAGGATTCATATTTGGCTCCCATTTCTGCACAGAGTATTCCAAAGATTCGCGAGTTTAGGGCTCTTCATTTAATTATGTTTACGATTTTAATGCATTCATTCATCGTGTTCAAAAGTTCCTCCGGTAAATTTTTGACCATCAATGCTTCTCGATGTATGCAGCAGTGTGTAAATTATAATGTTGAATTTTTTTGTTTTACAAAAGAGACAAACCCTTTTTACTACCCGTAATTGCCGCAGCGCCATCCATGCAAACAGCAATGCAATTGCTCCATTTAATATTATATATTTTGAAGAAATCATCGGTTACTTGAAAAAATTCTTCACCACCAAAATTCAGCTCTGGAACCTCCTTACAAAATAAATAATGTTCTTTAATAAAGTCCTCGTCAACGAAACGTACAATAGCTATCAACTGTGCTTTATTTTTAATATCGGTTGTTTCGTTGATCTGAAGCGCAAATTTTTCAGCCAATAACAGTTTTCTAATCAGTGTTTCTGATATATTGTGAATACGTCTTTTAACAGTATCGGCAGACAATGAAAAATAGACAATATTATGAAAAATATTTTGTCATTGTGTATTAAATACATAATGAAATATTGTAAAATGTCAAATACATTGAATTTGACCACGGCACACCTGTGTCCGGCTCACGGCACACCAGTGTGCCACGGCACACCGGTTGCGGAGCACTGATTTAAAGCATGCTGAGAATAGAACTTTTAGAATTTTTGGAATATACTAAGATATAAGATGTCAAAATGCTAATATTTGCGGCCAGCTGAAGTGCTGCAGTACTGCCTTTCAAATTATGAATTGTACTGAATTGTGTCTCGTGCATACAGTGTATATGTTCACTCAGAAATAACTTTAAACCTGTGACAGACCGCGCTATATTTTAGTGGCTTGGCCTATTTCAGCGTATGGGGCCACCTATAGCGAGCGATGTGCTGAAATAGACCAAGCCATGATGCATATAGCG
Source organism: Hesperophylax consimilis (assembly GCF_061612785.1). Taxonomy (NCBI): domain Eukaryota; kingdom Metazoa; phylum Arthropoda; class Insecta; order Trichoptera; family Limnephilidae; genus Hesperophylax; species Hesperophylax consimilis. The sequence continues at coordinate 31,089,031 of NC_142848.1, forward strand.
TAATAATGTTAGTTAAGCAGACAACATGACCATGTAGTATGACCATACTAGCCCCATCTGTAAAGCGCAATGAGGAAAGTTCTGGCCATATGCGAAGCATACATTCATTATCACGGGCCAATGTACAATGCTAAAAATCATCACTACTGATATTTAAACAAAAAAGTGGTCCAGCTGTCATTCCGCCCATATGTCTCTGCGGAGCCAATCTCAAAATCTGCAGTGAAATAAAATATTTGGGGCATGTTGTCACTGAAGACCTAAATGATAAAAATGACATAGAACGCCAAAGAAGAGTACTGAGCCAACATGCTCGCCAGGAGATTCAACAAGTGCAGTCCTCCGGTGAAGTAGCAATTATTCCAATACTGCATGAGCTTTTATACTAGCGAACTATGGACAAGGTACACACAAGGCATCATGAGTACAGTATAACCACGCATGCAGGGCGCTGTGCGGCCTCCCTTAGCAATTCATCGCCTCACAGATGTTCGTAGAGGGAAGGGTGCATGGGTTTGCTGCCTTGACGCGCCACAGAGTAGTCGGGACGAGTCAGCGCTACCGAGGATCGGAAAACACTGTCCAGGCCGTCGCCCAGTGACAGGGCGCGCGCCCCTACACCATAAATGGAGAATTTGAACCTGGTCAGGAATGATGACCATCTCTAGTCTCTTAAGATATTTGTTGTATCTCCGAGTTTTCTCACAAACTCTCTTATTGAATAAAACTCCGGCTTCAACCAAACCCTTTGAACTTCAATGTGAAGGATAGAATGACAACGGGCTTTGATATCTGAATTAACAGGCGGTTGGAATAATATGGATCCCGACCTTGAGGTTCCCACCTTGTTCATTATCCTCTTGGTCTCTACAATATTCGACAACTAAACGCCATCTGTAGGTAACCTAATAGATTACTCTAGTGCATCTATGGTTGAGCTCTTACACTAATCTCAAGGATATTACAATATTGATTAGTTTATTTTTGAATGTGACTCCTTTTCTGTGAATAAAGATATAAACTGTTTATGTTTGGTGTTTCCAGTTTGAAGGCAACCCGCACAATCCGTTCCTCGTGCCCATAGTTCCCAAGGCGCTCAAGTCGCTAAATGATTTAGTCGTAAAGCAGAGATCTTCCCTGAACAAATCATAGTAAGTGTTTCCATCACATTGTACGAAATGAACGCGTTGCCAACTCAGCCACTAATCTGTAGTTTGTTTTGTAATGCAAATCTTTTATAATCTTCGTTTGGTGGAGATCAAAGTGCGATGCTAAGGTTATTTAGCTAGTCAACGACATTTGGAGTCACTTGCACATATGTGCCGCCGGGAAACTGATACAGGGGACATTGTGTTGTTTATGTCCCTGTGCATATTCATTTGTGCACCATTTACGTACAGCGATTGTGACCCCACCAGATGAGTTGTATTGGGGTCCACGTCTTCCGAGAGAGAATGAACTCTGGCAGTTTGACAGTTCACAACACAATGCCTGTTTTTCATGTTAAAGGTCTGCCACTAAGTTCACCACAACTCTTCAGGAGAGTTTTGAGACTATCTTCTCGGATGAAAATGATCTTGAAAAATTGGTTGGCGAAAATATACATTTTCCTCCTGATAAAATGCCATGTGATTTTATTCTTTCAAAGACAAAATATAGTATTATCGATATATCAACTTTGGATATGTGTGTGCATGTCTTACAAATTCGGTTGAATAATTTTCCCCACCAATGAGTAATTTCATAACCAAATTCCCCGTCTTCGAAAGCCTCATTTCTTGGAGACAAATCTACTCCTTTTAGACAAACAAAAGGTAAAAACCAATGCTTTTTGCTATCTTTTGACTGCGAATAATTCACTTTCTTTTCGGTAAATGTTTTCGAAAACTCAATATTTGGAACCAATAATTTTGGTTTCGGTGTCATTTTAACATCCACAAGCCCTGTCGATGGTTAAAATTAATCTCTTCATTTCTTAGCCATGGTAGGTACTAACTCCCCTTTGAAATGTCCTTTTGTTAAAGTGATATATTATTTTTCAGCCAAGTAAAAAGATCAAGAGGCATTGATGCGGAAGCGGGAAATGTAGTGAAATTTCGTCCAAAGCCGAGGATTAATGATTACCACGCTGACACTAACGGTTACGGAAACTTTGAGAAAAAACCCTACCGTATTGGCCAAAACAACCCAACTAACTATTCTTCCCAAAATGGTCCCTATAAACGAAATATCAATGAAAGAAGCCAATACCAAACTAGCGGGAATTACAATGATACTAGTTACAGTGTTCCTGAAAAACCTGCACCAATCAACTACACAAAATCAGGTATGTATTGCAATTTTCTGTTTTATTAACTCATTTCAGAAATCATCAGACATCAGAATTGGGACGATGTTCATTATCAGAAGAATGAATCTAATTAAAACTAAATTTGTCTGCATTTGTATCCCTTGCAAATTAAACACATAATGCACAACATATATAATTTCTCGTTCGATTAGATTCTTATTTGGAGAGAAGAAAGGAGTAATTTATTATTTTAAAATTAAATCAACTCTGTTACTATTAAAATTATTTTGAAATTAGATATGAGCAATAAACACATTACCAGACATACCATGTCTTCCTCAGGCATCCTAAACCAACAAGGAACTGCTTCCGGAAGCCTCCAATTTTCTGCTTGGTATAAAACATTGTTGAACGCATTACTTATTACGTTGAATTTTCCTAAAGTCCAATAGTGAGTAGCAATACGCAGCCCACACACCAGATAGAAAATACAAACTCATTTATGCACCTCTACCCATAGTCAACATAGGAAGAGAGAGAAATATTGTACTAAAAGTGGCACTGTAATTTTTTTTTTACAATACGATAATATTTTTTTTCTCAGACCTCAAGCCTCCCAAGAACGTCGAGACGCGCCAGTCGACACTCCGAGTAAACCAAAAGATCATCGACAACTTGAAAGCCCTCTTAGAGCAGCATAAAGATGGCATCTGGTCCTTAGAAATTTTATCTCTTTATGAGCGCAAGTTCAACATCGACTTGCCTGTGACCTACCAGGTTGTCCTGGCCCTTTGTCACGACCTCCCCGATGTGTTCAAGGTCGTCCGCCCCAACAAGCTCGGAGACTGGCGGGTGTTTGCCGCCAGCACCGTCATCCCAGACTGCTACAAGGAAGGATCGCAGCAGTTCACCAAGAGCATTGACGAGGGGCGACAAACGGACTGCGAGGTGGATATTTTTGGAACAGCCTCTCTGCCAGGCTTTGGATTCGTAAGTTGCTTTTTTTTTACCACCCAAGAGTCACAACTTCCCAGAGCCAATGAAGCTGTGGCATCCTGAATAAAAAATTAACCCAATAGCCTTTGATTAACATTGCTCTATATTTGCCACCAATGACATGTATTCATAAAGCTTTATGTTTGCGTGCAAAAGTAACTTAATATTACACTCTTGTCTAGCCTGTTTTTATTTATATGATGTAACATTAATGACTTTGGTGGTAGGACCCGTCGCTGTATCCGTCCGAGTGCGCCCCTTATGGGGTGTGCCTGCCCCGCCTGACACCGCTGGTGGAAGGACGCACGGTGGACGTACTGCTGGCCGAGGTGCGCGACCCCTCGCACTTCTGGTTCCAGCTGGACACCCCCGAGTGCGCGCTCGCCCTCGAGTCCCTCATGGATGATATGGAGTAAGTACCTCTCTCTTTCATCCATACCGTATGTGTCTTGGCAGTGAATCCTCCTAATTTTATGCTTGGTGTTATTGATGGCAATTGGTGTAGCTTGTGATATCAATATCGTTTTCTTTAGAATCTCTTACGAAGCTGTTTCACTAGAGGGGTAGGCCGAGAAAATGAACCACCACACAACTTTCTTGGCACAAGGTCCTTGCTTTATAAGCTCTTTCCTCTCACTGCGCTCCTAGCGTTCGAGGCCGTTCTTAATCAACAAAAAAAATTGACATTAATTAAGGCTAACTAAGCTTTTCAATATAATAGTATCTTAAATTTCATAATACCTTATAATAAATATATCTATCTAAGCAAGAGCTCCTTTTTCTACCTCAGCAAGTACTACATGAGCAACCCGTCAGCGCTGCCGATGGTGCGTGCCGCGGCGCGCATCGCACAGCTTTGCGCTGTGCCGTATTGCAACCGCTATCACCGTGCACTCGTCATTAAAAATGTGGACTTCGACACCGTCAAGGTAAGATAATCTTACAACCTACCACCACCTTACAACTGATGACAAATGAGAAAGGTTACTTATTTCTTGAAACTTTGCACATATACAAGTATATGTATACTGCAAGCAAATTCCAAATAATACTATTCAAATATTTCTAATATAATATTATTCCTACAAAGTTATAGCAATTTTTTTGTTTAAGATAGGCAAATATTTTCAGGTTACGAATAACCCCAACAACTCTCGCGGAACACATTCACAGTTGATCTGGGCTTTGTGAGACTGGGTTGTTTCTTTAACTCGTTTTTGTGTGAGTCTATGTATGTAGAACAAGCTGGCAGCATCTTTCTTTCCTCATTCATTCAATCCCTCTCCAAGGCTCGTATTAACACAGCCCCTTCCCTGACCCGCCTCGCAACGTTGCCTAGACAGGTGGCGATGTACGTGCCTGGGGCATTATTACAGAGATGTTTCCTGTACAAAAAAAATAAAAAATCCCTTTTCTAGGAAACACTTCGTTGCAAATAGAGTAGTGTTAGAACACATGTCACTAATATAAACCAATTTAAAGCTCTATTGGATTCTTATTTGGAGAGAAGAAAGATTTAAATATTATTTTTAAATTAATTAATAATTTACTGTTAAAATTATTGTGAAATCAAATATGTGCGCAGAATCAGCAGAATGCTGCCTGCTCATTAAATAATAATTAATAAAATTAATTTTCAGATTCGCTATGTAGATTACGGCACAGTGAACGACGTGGCCGCCAACACCATACGCATGCTCCATCTTGATTTCACGCGGCTGCCGGCGCAGGCGCTGCGAGGCCGCCTGGCCGCAGCAGCCCCGCTTAGCCCCACCTGGGGTCTGGCCGCCTGCCAGGCCTTCATGGGCCACGTCAAGGACAAGTATCTGGTGGCGGAGGTGGCGCAAGTTGAAACTGTGGACAGGGTGAGTCGCAAGTGGCTACATATTTCTAGTACATTGAATGCTTTTTGCAATTTGAATTCTCTGTCATACAATGGAATACTCATAGATAATAGAAACAAGGGAGATGAACCATTATTAGTATTAAACCGCAAGCAAGTCGCCATCTTTCACGCGTACTGCTTCATGTTTGTATTCGATCATAGCCCTTTGCGACCGGCAAAAAATTTTCGAATCGTAATGGGACACACTAGTAAAGCTCTTACTGGTTGAAAACAACTGGTTGAAACACTTGCACGTGAAGGTAACCTATTTACGCAGCTCCCGCATGTTCTATCGACACTGGATCTGTTCCCAGAAAAAGATTTATTTTCTGTTAGGATTTGTCAAAGACAAATTCACTCTCGTGACATCTTGGTTGCAAAGGGATAGGGTTTAAAGTAGAGGAGAGGTGTATTTATCTTACCAATCTTACTGTATATTCATGCCGTACTTTGTACTTGCGACAAATCTTCAAAATATCTGGTTTTGTAAATATCACAGGCCTTGAAGTACTTCGTACTTTAAAATACTACTGACTTCTTACTCTGGTCTGTTAGAAAGTTGTATGGGGAAAAGGGACGAAGAAGTATTTTTTCCTATGGTATTAAATAAATCATAATTTTTTTTATTTAAAACATCTGCGAGAAAAACTAGTTCCTTGTTACTCAATTATACAATACCATACATTTATATACAATACATTATTTTCAAATGGATGTACAGTGAAACCTCTATCTATCGGTTTTAAAGGGACCTATTAAAATAAACGATGAATGCGGGAAAACAATGAATGCGGGATTGAGAGGACAAGACACAAGGAGATACGATCCAGTAAAGATACCTTCCTCCCAATCTGCATAACCGTTGGTAGATTAAAATTATAAGAAGAAAATATGTTTTAGATGTAAATAAATGTATTTATTTAAAAAAATACAAAGCTAAACAGAACCAAAATTTGTTTAAAGTTTATTGCATTGTAAATACATAATCTTTCATTGACATTTGTTTTTTTGCTGTTTTATTTCCGCAAGTCAATAGTATATTTTCAGCTTTGCAAATGATATTTTTTTCGGCATCAGTTATTGAGTGTGCGTAGTAAAAAGTTTTCAATCTTTCAAAAAGTGTGCATGCTTCTGAAAATGAAGGTACAGGCAGCGGCTCCTCTTCATCAATATCGACCTCTTCTGTTGTCTCCGTCAATCTTGCGTCACACAAGCTTTCGATAGTTTCTATCCCACACGTTGGAATATTGTCGTCGAAAGTAACAAAATTGTTAAAATTTGTTTGAGTATCTAATCTAAGCCAATCATCTTCAGAAACCTCAACGTGTTCTAGTTGTTCATCTAATGATTCTGACACTCTATTGTAACCGCATTTGTTGAAACAGTTTACAACTGTTGTCTGTTTGACCTGACGCCAAGCAGTCAATGTGAAATGCAACGCTTGTAGAATGTCAATCTTTAAAGTTGCCTTATTTACTGAAGTGCCCGAATCCATCAAACACACAGCCTTCTGCACAAGTTGTTTCCGATAAAATCCTTTGAAACATTTGATAATTCCCATATCTAATGGTTGCAAAACGCTCGTACAGTTTGCAGGATAAAAAATAACTTTTACATTCTTCAAAAATGTCGTCTCAGTTGCGCTGCACAGTTGTCTATGAACAATAAAATGTTTCGTTGCTTTACGCGCATTTCCGCATCGAGGTCCCTTAAAAACAAATTAAAAATGTTTGTGGTCATCCATGCCTTTTTGTTCGCGTAATATTTTACTGGTAAAGTTTTTGTGTTTTTAAAACACCTAGGCTTTAACGATTTGCCAATAACGAGTGGTTCGCGCATGTCACTTCCATCACTGTTAACGCAAAATAACACAGAGATCCTCTCTTTCGACCCCTTACCACCGTGGCAGGACTCGCCCTTTATCGTGAGTGTGCCGTCGGGCAGACAATTATAAAAGAGTCCTGTTTCATCAGCATTGTAAATATTCCGAGGCTCGTAATTTTCCAACAGTTTTGGAAGCTCATTTATCCATAGCGAAGTTCTTTCCAGATCTACGGATGCGGACTCTCCTGCGAGCTTCTTGTACACAAGACCGTGGCGATCTTTAAAACGACTTATCCACCCGTTCGATGCTGCAAAATCGTTAATGCCGAGTCTCTCCGCAATTTGTTTTGCCTTTTCTCGAACAATGCTCCCATCAATCGGAATGTTAACGGCACGAGATTGTTGGTACCAAGAGAAAAGAATTTTCTCCAGTTCGCTAAACTTTGATTCTTTACTGGTTTTTCTAGTTTTCGAAGATTTTCCGCACTTTTGAATTTGCTCCCGAATTTCGTTTTTTTTCAAGAAAATAGAATTTAACGTGGATGCCGCGATTCCTAAACGCTTGGCTATATCGACGCGTTTTTCAGCGGGGTTTTTTTCCACCTCTTCGATAATTTTCAATCTTTCTTGAAGAGTACGTACTTTTTTTATCGAATGGCTCATTTCGAAGATCGTTTAAAAGCTCAAAAGGATAACTGCACACACTCCACTAAGTTCGGGTATCTAGCCACAACTGACGACAACTAGCGACTGATGGCGGCTGTACTGGACACCTACGCCAGTGACATTGACTGTAAATGCCGGTTTTCCTCTCGGGGGTACCTTAGGTAAGGATTTTCAAAGAAACACAACTTGCGAATGTCGTCGGACAACTGACTGATTGTGGCAGTTGTTTGCATATTTATTGAGTTCGAATTGAACACGTGTTAATGTACATCAAATATTCTTATCTCTAAACAGGATGCATGAGAGCATTAAGGAACCAATAAAAAAAATAACTAAATTTTAATTACTACGGTTAAATCCCATTTGAAACATGATACGTGTCCGGTGATAAGCTTCAAAAAGGATTCGGCGTCGTTAAATGCGTGATAACAGTAAATATTCATTTCCTTAATTATTTTAATGATTATGTCCATCCGCCTGCTGTCCGGTACAGCGGCGACAAACTGTTATTCTTTCTCTTTCTCTATGAAAAGTTTCGCGCATCGTAACGAGTGCCGTCTGGCGCCGTTTCAACACAGACAAAATATGTCAAATACGCGACGTAATTCCTACGATGAATGCGGGAAAATGGTGGACATAAAAACGATCGATGCGATCTATTTTTGTATGAAATGAATTCGGACTAGAAGAAATAAATGATACATACGGGAAAACGATTATTCGAGGAACGATAGATAGAGGTTTCACTGTATTTACTTAAAATTACTCCTAAAGTGGTGCCTTTTACCTACCTCATTATATTAGATTATAAATGTAACCTACCTTAAACTACGAAAGTACAACTATAAAAATCAAGTAAACATTATTTATATTGAACACCCTCTAAGTAATGTTATTCCTGCTTGTTACTCCCCTCTCTACCCATCAAATTACCTGCTCAGTGCTAAGCAAGCTTCAGGTCCCCGTCACCCCCCCGTCCCCAGTAATAATAATAACATAGCATTTATATAGCCCAGATTCACTCAAAGAAGGTGTAAAATACTTGTACTTTGTACCCTGTATTTTTAGTATTGTAACGAAAAGTACTCACAGGACCCACCTCTAGTTTAAAGATTATTTTCTTTAATCCAAAAATATTCCAGATCACCACATACGATCTGCGCCTGTTTGAACGCAGGGATGGCAGCAGCCCGGACTTCCTCGCTGACCGCCTCATCGCTGCGAACCTGGCCGTCAACCCTTCGCATCTCAACGACACAGTAAGTAGAACCTTCAGATCGCCCGACGACGACTTCATTTCCTTCTCCCTGTCCGAGATGGAACTGGACTTAAGCTCCGACGACAGCTGCAAGAGTGCCTCGTCCCATGCTGTCCTGAATAACTGCCTCGGTTATCTCAGACCCCGCAAGAAGAAAACCCACCGAAAGGGTTATCGACCCAACTCAGCTGCGTCTTGGAGTCAGCTGGAGGCTTCTGATGATGAAATAACTCCGTCCGATTCCATATCGCAAGTCGGAGTCAATCATCGATTTCGCAAAAACAAATTTTAATTTAATTTAGGGATGTATAAAACGATACTTTTTTTTACCCGTATTTGGATTTTATTTCATAATGAATTTCCCAAATTGGATAAATATTAAAATAGAATCAGAGACTGAAACAAACTTTATATCAGCCAATCCAATATTTCTATTATATATGTTGGTTTGGTTAGATACATATACATCCCTGATTTTAATGCGGATATTCAGTGTTTAGATCAATTATTATTATTTTGGTTGCTTTTCTCATACAAGTTATCATTTCTACAGTCATATTTTTTCTTACAGTAATATTTTAGCATGAATAGTAAATGCCCTGTCCGCATGTTGAGTTAAAAAGCATCCATGTCCTTTTCTATCCAAAGCTGTTATTGCCGTAACAACATATGGCCATCTTTGGCCAGCAAAGGTGCTTGTTATATTCTCTGGATATGGAATAGGCAATATCAATTTTTATTATAGATAATCAGTAATAATTACTATGTATATGTACATCAGTTATTTTTTGTATAAAAATCAATTTTTCACAAATTCACTTATCTAGTTTTAAAAGCATATTTTGATATGCAGTGCTTATAGTATATGTATAAATTTATTATAATACTTTCTTGTGTTCTGAGGATACGACTGAAAACTTTAGTACTTAGATTAATATTTGACCATCAGTATGTGCATATGTATTATAAACTCAAATTGCCTGTTTAGTTAATCAATATATATACACATATTTTATCTTACTTAACCAATGTTCTCATTGCTGTTTTTCGTTTTAAAAGATTGCTGTTGGACTGTTTTTGTTTATTAATATGTATGTATGTATTTACATAACAAATTTTAACCTAGACAATGGGCCAAAGATTTTGTAAATTTCCTTTACCGGCAAGACATTGAATCTGTATATATATTTTTTTAAATTGTCTTTCGCAATATTACTTATTTCCAAAATATGAATCAATAAGTCAATACTGTGATAAAACTTATCTAAGCGATTCAGAAGATTTCGGCTGCCGGTATTAATAGTGCTCCTGTTTTATGTAAAACGAAGCATTCGTGGTTGCGGCCTGAAAATTTTTCATATATTTAGCCGAAATTCGCGTTATTTTATTGCGAAATTTGCATTAGTTTTTGTGAAATTTGAGAAAATTTCAGCCTCATCGGTCTAATCTCTTCCATGTCATGGCGTGCGAGCCCGCTGTACCATTATTTATTTGACAATGTTTAGAATACAATAAGGAAAAAAAAACACAATAGATATGTATATAAAATAAGGGGGTCAAATATAAAATACCATAAAACTCCATCGATGTACTGTGTTTTTTTTTTTTGTTTTTACATAATCGAAAATGAATGAATGCTTATTCATATAACAAATAATAATAACCATAGACAAATATATAATATCTAAATAGTATAAAACAAAGTCACGTTCTTTCCACATCTGTTTGCGCCATTGATGTATTATACTAGATTTGCCGTGTCTAGTTATTTTAATTTTAAAAATAACCCCAACTAGGAGTAATTTCACAATACAACTCTCCATCAAATTCCGCCGCCTATCTTAGAAAGCCTAGATAATATAAACACATCTTCCATAAAATATAAAACAGAACACAAAGTTATTCCTGAAATCCCATAGTGTAGTTGGCTCGTTTGTCGGCCAATAAAAGAAGCCCGTACAGCATACGTCACAAATATGGAGATGAACTTAACAATCCAACTCTGTTTAAAGTTGCTGTACATGCGTTCAAATTCGTAAGCAAAACCACGGAGATTTTGTCAGAGGTGTTGTAATATGGATACAAAGCCCTAAAGAAACTTAATACTTACGGCCACTTTTATGTGCTGAATCAGGAAAAGAATTGATAAATTACACAAAATGATTTTAATTTCTTTTATTTTTTTTTTTTGAATTCTGTTCAGGTCCTGTAGAACCAAAAACGGGAAACGCATGCATTTTTATTGTTGTGCATAGTTTTTTTTTTTTTAATTTACAAAAGTATTTATATAGAATGGTATATAATTATTAAAGAAAGCAATCACTTTGTGACTTGACATTATCATTAAATGGAAAGTTATTTTGTTTTTAACCACTTTGTTAGAATTAATACATTGTGTCAACTAGTTTTTGTTATACTCAACCTTCTTCAAGATAAAATTATTGAAAACTAACCTACTTTACATTAAATAATGAATGTAAGATTAACATAAAGAGAGAGATAAATCATATAATGTTGCAAATACACACGCGAGCCGAATCCTCGGCTCGCATTTCAGTTCGCAAATGAATGAGCAGCAATGATGAGGACAGAGCTTCAGAGAGCGTGTGTAAAGTTTATAGGAAAGTATTTTTTTAATGTTTGATGCTATTGGACAATAGTTGGAAATATTTTCTTCGTTTCAAAAAAACATAGACTTAAAAACAGAGGTGACAATAGTTTTCTTATAGTTGTTCTGGAATACACCCTTCTTTAAACTTACATTCATTATATGAGCAATTGGTTTGCTGATTACCTCACATACGGATTTTAATGTTGTTAGAGTTATGTTGTCATATCCGAGGCTTGCTGATCCTCGTAAACTTATCAACTTCTTTATCAGTTTCTGAAGCAAAGGTTATGGGGTTCTGACTACCCCCATATGACCACACTTTTTAATTTAATTTTGTTAGTAGCCTCAACTACTTTTAAAACTTGTTCTTCGAGGATTCTTCCACGCTGATGAGCTTTAGTCTCAAAGACTTTTGAACCAAGAATACTTTCAACCAGTCATCCGTCTAGTATGCAGCAGTGAGCCACTTAACCATAACCTTGCCATAGTTGTCTGTCCGAAGTTTCATAGGTTGCCTTCTGACATACCTCAATAGTCATTGACTGTTTACAATATCCAATAAAGTCCCCGGGTGTGTTTATTATAGCCCGTATTAACTCCAAAAAAACCTCCTTCCATACTGTGAATTGATAGATTTACAAGAGGTGTTGGGTTTGCATACTTGCTGCTTGGTCAACTGTGTATTTATGTTAATACTAGTATCTACGAGCTCTCTGTAATTTCAGACTGTGCTGGTCACATAGAATTACACTGAGCGTATCAATGGAAGGCACGTTGGGAAGATTGCTTCCGTTGAAGGAGACTACATTGATGTAGAATAGCAACTAAAGTAGAATACACAAATTAGGAACTAACCTTGGGATGCAGGACAATCTTCACACCCGCACGAATCTATAATTCGCTGTCGCTACCTAAACCTTTGTTCTAATTTTGTGCTCCAGAGTTACTCGAGTTTTCACAGTGCAAACATCGTCAATTCGTTTTACTTGGACATATCTCACTGCACTGTCTCCATCATTTTCCCATGCTGATCTGAATATACATATTAGAGTCAATGATGAATGTAAGTAAGTTTAAAGTCATGATGTTTGAAAGAGAGAGAGTATGAAAACAGTGTGCAATATAGTTGTGAATGAGGAATACTTGGAGCAGGTGGATGAGTTTGTGTATTTAGGGAGTATGTTTACGAGAGATGGGAAGGCTGACAGAGATATTGAAAGAAGGGTAAATTCGGGTAACTCCATTAATGGTGGACTGAATGCGGTTGGCGCTAACAAAAAAATGTCCAAATAAGCGAATTTAGCAGTTTACAATGGAGTGCTGGTACCTACCCTGATGTACGGAAGTGAAGCAGGGAACTGGCAGAGGAAGGATGAAAGTAGATTGAATGCTGTATAAATGAGATCCCTAAGTTGTACGTGTGGAAAACCATGTATGATCGTGTGAGAAATGTGAACATCCGCAGAGAATGCAAGGCTGATGTAAGCGTAGTGAGTAAAATTAGGAAAGGGACGCTTAATATGACACACAAATGTGAATGGTAGAAGAAGTGGGGACGCCCGAGGAAGACATGGCACCATCAAGTGAATCAGATACTTGAGTCGGGCCATGTCAAGAGTCAGAATAATAGAAAAGTATGTATGAATGTGAATGAGGCAAGGAGTATGTGCCAAGACGGAGTTGTTTGGTGTTTCGTCCTCACTGCCTACTAAACGGCGTGATGGTTAGCTAGTTGTTTATCAAAACATTCATTTACCAAACCACAGTATTATTATCAGGCAGCAGGGAATGTTTTTCCTTTTCAGATTTTACATTTAACCTTTTAAATGCCAGTAGGTAGAAGTGTAGCTGTGCACAGCAGGCCATGAATTTTTAATCAAAATAAATCATTTTTAAATCTTATTTTTATAAATTAAAAACATTACACCTTGAAAGGATATTTAAATGACTTACCAAATTTATTCAATGTGCGACGTTTTTGCTTCCCTTCACTTAAATAAACATATTTAATTTTTCAGAAAATGTCAGGGTTGTCACAACTTGTCACAGAAATATGGGAACTTGCATTAGAAAAATATTAACAATTGATTAAAAGAAGCCATTATTAAGATCGATTTTTTTATTTTTTATTGTAAACTAAATTATTATTGTTGTAATTTTTTTTTTTAATTAAAAGTCTTCTAATGTATGGTATTGTTCGAAACAAGGTTCAATGCAGAGAGCCACTTTGCACTGCTTGCACTGATACCTCGATTCTTTCCTCTTCTTTTTTGATAGGCATACTACACATCTGGCCGTAGGTATTGCTTTTTTTGCAGTTTGAGGTAGTTTGTCCATAAAGTGCCTTTCGGTTAGACGTGATGGCAGATCCGCCTTTCTTTTCTTATGGGTACATTTCGAGGAAATATTAGGTTTATGTTGTTGGATCAGTTGCCTTATCACCTCCATCTGAAACTGTGCTAGCGGCATACGTTTTCCTGTTTTTTGTCGGTGAAGTAAATGGGCATTCAGTAATGCTAGGTCCATTAGGTGAAAGAACATTTTTTTATACCACCTCATTGTCTTCCGCGATGAGTGGACACTCGACAAAACCATATCAGATTGGTCAACTGCACCCATGTTCTTGTTATAGTCTTGAACACTTTCAGGTTTGATTATTGGTTCATTCCGGTATGTGGTTTTGCCTGTTTCGGTTAGAATAGGTGGATGAAGAGTTGTGAGCATACAAACCTCCCTTTTATCCTTCCAAATTTGGGCCGAAAGGGTGTCGGTATGAAAAGTTTTCATTTCCCCCTTCTTCAGTTTTTCAGTGAACTTTGGCATACCTTTTCGGTTTCTTCTTACAGTACCACAAGCATTAGTTTTCCGATCATGGAGCCTTTGGAGTAAAAGAGGACTAGTGTACCAGTTATCAATGTATAATGTATGTCCCCGATCCAAATATGGCTCCAGGAGTGTCATGACTAAGCTCCCTGATATGCCTACATGTGGATGTGGTACATATTCTGTCGTTTTCCCGGTGTAAATAATGAAGTTCAGGACATATCCCGTAGCACAGTCACACATTACAAAAAATTTAATCCCAAAACGACTTGCTTTTGATGGAATATATTGCCTAAATGACAGCCTGCCTTTGAATAGAAGCAAACTTTCATCAATGCAAATATTCATGTAAGGATACATGTACTCTCCAAATTTTTTTTTAAAATTATCCACTATGTACCTTATTTTGAACATTTTGTCCCCACCTGCTTGCTGAGTATTGTCACTAAAGTGGAGCATGCGAAGGATTATTTGAAATCTATTTCGAGACATGGTATCTGAATATATGGGGGAGTAAAGTAGAATGTCAGTTGACCAGTGGTCTTGAATTTTATTTCTCGAATTGCAGGCCATCAAGTGACACAAAGCCAAAAAAATGTATAGTTCCTCAATTGTTGTGTCAGTCCATTGTTTTAGCCTAAAAGACAACTCATTGCAGTTGCTCTTGACATATTAGTACTGCTTATTTGTCTCATCACAGATGTAACTCATTAGGGTACTAGACATGAAAAGTTTGAAGAAGTCTACTTCCCTGGTTCCAACATTTTCAATATTGGAACCTGATCTTGCACAATCGAAAGTATTAATTTTGGGAATAAAATCATCAGTTTTCCAATCGAAAACTGGCATGGATTCGTCGATTAGAGAAATATCAGGAAAATCTTGTTCGTCATCAATAATCTCAAAATCGACATCACTGTCATCGGAATCCACAGTACGGCCGGCATCTTCCATGAAATCTTCATCCAGTTGTTCATGTCCAGATGTATTTGGTTCACCCTCCATTGTCGGCTAAATAAATGTCACAACAATGTACGTAAATCAACACAGAAAACACACAGAGCAGAGTTGAAACACAAAAAACACAGTAAAGAAATGTACCAACAACACAGAAAACACACAAACAAGTTAAAAAATTGATAATTGTTCCGCACAAGTATCAAAAACTAACAAGATCAATAGATCATTATAAAATTATTGACGCGTGACAGGTATCGGCGATAGAAGCGCGAAAATTGACAACCCTATTTTAGTGACTCTGTTGTCTTTCAAACGAAGCTCGTGGGTAGATCTCTGTTTAAATCGATAATATCAGAAAACTGTAATTTCGTCTGTTTAGTAAAGTACTACAAAATCATCCCAATAGATGTCTCTGTGTGTTCCATATTTTAAATTAATAAAAAAACGGGACATATGTATGATTCAGAGGCTCAAAGAAGAGCGAGTAAACTCGCTATTTTTCTATGGCTGGCCTGCTGGGCACGGCCAAGGATGCGAGTTAACTCGCTCTTGGCACAGAAACGGTTAACATTACAGCTAGAACATTAATTTAGACAAGACGTTCTCCAACGCAATGGATCATCACAGAATTCTTGAAATGTCAGTGTTGTGTTCCAACAAACAGTTCTCCAACACGTCATGGAAGGAGATTTTGAAGAATTAGTTCTTTATGTTAAATCAGGGATTTATTCAATACTTCCCATATTACAATAGTGACTCGATAGTCGACCCAACAGGAGCTGGCTAAATGAGATCTGCAAACACCATGTTTGTCTGGAAGCAGCCCTAACTGGCCCTAGAGACTACTGGTTACTAGCTGCCATCTTGCGGACTTCCAAGCAAGCTCTTTGCACTGCCCTCTATGAGTGCATCTGTAAAGCTCTTAGCTAACTCACTTCCCAACATCCTCCCCTGAAGGAAGATATTTTATCCTTAACATACTTTTAAAACAAAGAGTCTATACAATTCACAAACAGGTGTCTCTAAATATTTCACATACATAATCCCAAAACAAAAATTATATTATCAGTGCTGCCGTATTTACAAGTAGCCGTATTTTTCGTTGAGGTAATTTCAAGGACGTCTAGGACAAAGCCTTCCAATCCAAGAAGTTGGCTGGTGATGTGGTGGACTTCTGATTCCCTCTGGAGACCTGAAATCAGGAGAACACCACGTTAAAACCCCTCAACAAGAGTGACGTCTCCAGAGCATTTCGACATATCAGACACGATAGGGTCTGCTGTTGTTTCATCTCTCCAATGCACAGAACACTTCCTCAGCTGATCTATGTGTCTTTTCCAAGAGATCTGACTTCCTAAAATTTTTATAATATATAGTTTTTTTCCAAGTCTTTTCTCGACAATACCTCTAGCCCAGGAACCTTTATTCGGTTGTCTGAAATCTCTCGCCAAACATTCCTGACCTACCCGAAAATTCCTGCAAATTACACCACCAAAATTCCTAATCTGATTAGATTGGCTTTTTTCAATTTTCTCGTTTGCTAACCGCTCTACTGAGGATGCTCTGACTTTTTCAATCCTTTTAGGAATTAGGCTACTGAAAGTTGATTTTAACCTTCTTCCAAACATTAGGACAGAAGGTTCAACCCCTGTCGTGGAATGTGTGGTGTTCCGATAATCACTTAAAAATTCATATAACCTATTTTTATAATTTTACTGAAGTACATTATTAACGACAATCTTCTTCAGAAATTGTTTTTACCGAGTTCTCGCCTGCCCATTGCTTTGAGGGTGCCGAACTGGGGTAGTTTTAAAATTTAATATTATTACTCATTAAAAAATCTGTGAACTCCTAACTTGTGAAAACGGTTCCGTTATCCGATACAACACAGTCCGGGTAGCCAAAATTTGAGAAAATTCTCCTTAATCCATTGATGGTATTTACTGAGTCTGCTTTTGGAACTTCAATGCAATCTACCTACTTGGAAAATGCGTCGCATATTACAAGAAACATTTTCCCTGAAAATGGACCGCAATAATCAATATGGAGCCTACTCCTTGTTGATTCTGTGTTAGGCCAGACTGACAAATGACTCTTAGCCGGCATCGGCCTAACCACTGCACAATCTTTGCAACTAACCAACGATGGCCACCAAAAATAACCTTTGGCTAGGCCCTTCTTCTACACTATGCCTAAATGTGACCTGTCCAGCAAGTCTAACACTTTACTTTGTAGCGTACTAGGAATTACAATTCTATGCTGCCAAACAAACAATTGTTGACAGTAGATAATCTGTTTCTTTTTACCCAAAATAAGAAACTATCCCGATTTACTCTCTTGGGCCATCCACCACGCAGATGCCCTAAAATCTCTTGAATTCCTGTATCGGACTCTGTTGCACCAATTCCGTGTCGAATTGTACCCTGTATAACCCGGGATAATCGTTGGGTATGTCACACTGCATCGTACGGTGTCATGCAGTTGCAGGCCACTGTTCGAGGACCATGTGCCTGGCTCGGGCCAAACGTACGTCATTACGTAGATCTTGCTCTATAGTGTAACCTTCGGGCATGATATCATCCGGGTTTAGCAATTGATCGTTCTGGCAGTGTGTAAGGGGGATCGGATTCTCCACCCTAAAAGCCCGCCGATGAGCAACAGGAACATTAAAATTCGCGAGTGAAACTACCGTAGCTCGCAGGTTGTTGAGTAGCACATTGCCTGAGTCAGGCAATAACTGATTCGTTATGGTACTGATCCGTTGGTAAAAGAGTGACCTCATCATGACCGTCAACTGATGGTCCAAGCTCGATACATACTTGAGCGTATTTTTGTTGTACCATGGCAAGTAGTGTAGTACTAAAGTGGCAGGATCGGAATGTCGATAACTGGAACGGGTTGGCGCGGAAGTTGTGCAGCTGAACATGTCATGACAGTTAGGATTCCAGATCCTCGTGTTGAAAGGGGTGCAGTAACTCTGTTCTTAATAGTTTTTTGTAGTAGTGCTTTAAGTCTTTCCTGTTCAACTTCGTCTATTAATAACGATTTCATAGTCTCTGTACGCATTTGCGTCATGAAGTCAGTAGATTTATTCTCTCGAAATTGTCCTTTTCGGACTGAGTCTCGTGCTCGATCAGTCTGGTTGCGACCTCGGCCGCCTCGGCGTCCTCCTCGTCCTCGTTGGGGGGGCGCTCACCAGTGGTAGGTTGTTGATATGCTGCACCACCGTCGGAGGGTTTTTAATCCTCCGAACGACAACGACACAAAAGCGGTGCTATACAAATTATCCAATAAATAAAATAAAAATAATCAATATATCATTTGCCCAATCACTGCGACACCTGCCCCCCCCCCACCTCCCCACCCCTTTGCCTAGAGACATCATTTCGGACCAGGCAGGGTTGTCACCGCCTCTACCACCGCGGGCATTGGTGTGCTCGTGGTCGGTAATATTTGTAGCAGGATCAACACCTGCGAAAGCGATGAGGGCGTCTCCTGGGTCAGGGTTGACAGTATGGGCGTAAATTTCGATTTCTCCGACTTTGATTGGCTGTCAGGTGCGCTTTTGTTGTCGGGAGCGCTTATCTTCTGTTCGGCGGTTTTGACTTGGATCTGTGGGTCCACCACACCTGCACGCTATAAAGTCTCTGCCTTGGGGTCTGGATATAGAGGGTTAGTTACGTCAAGTATTTGGGAGTGTATCCTGTGCTCCGATTATTCTACCACCGCTGTCTAGACCGGCCCAAGTGCGCAACATAACGTCAGATTGGTTGAGAAATCCCGCACACGCTAAGGCCATGCTCATTGCTGCATTGTTAATACCGATTGTAAACCTCCTACTGCTGTCACGTTATAATGGTAGTCGTTTTTTGTAATATGTCCCAGTGCCATGAGTATTCTGTAAATGCTATGGCTTGTGTGACACTGGTACTGTGGGTTGTTCATTTCGGGGTATGCCCCGTCTGTGACCCCATCTGTGTCTAAGACATCTGTGCCCATCTCGCCGCCTTGCCCATGTATACGTCCCCTATGAGTTGCTATCTCGGTGTAGATCCTGGCGCTGCTCGCGGCGTATTGGGCGAGAGGAGACACACAGGCGTATGAGTAGCCTGCCACTAGGGTGGCCCATGCATTTGGTCGGTAGTTGATGGGCGTCAGGAAGGTATTGGTTGTTATTTCTCGACCCGCAGCCGGAGAAAATTGTTTGTTGTAAAAGGCCCAGGCACCGCTTGCGTCGTTGTCGTATCTCGCATTCGCGTCGAGCTGAAGAGATGGGCTCTCATTTGTCACACAGCACAATTCGGCTGCAAGGCTAACCCTAATCAATATTAGCTGTTTCGGACACGGACATATTTAAAACATTTATATTATTCACACATTTTACATGATTAATAACAATTGATTTTGCACTAGAACAAAATTTTGACGTATGACCGTAAGTATTATACTTGTAACATTTCCAATTCCTTGACGGACATGATTCTGGTTGATGACTGATAAAACACCTCTCGCTTCTTTTTCTGGGATTTCCACGTGATGGAGATGAAAGACGATTCGATGACATTGAACTCTTTTGACCTTGTTGCGGACTTGTACTCCTTTGACGTGACGTTTTCGGCTTTACTTCGAAAACTCCCAATGAATGATCCTCTTTATGTAATATTTCTGCTGAACTATTACTTACTGTCTCCATATTCTTGACAATTTTTTTTTGCTTTTTAGAAACTCAGCGATTCATCATCAGACATCTTATAGTTATGGTTTAATTTTTCACATTGCACACCAATTTATCCCTCAAGGCTTCATCCGGAAATGCTCCAAAATTACATGATATTGACAGACTTTTTATTTCTGAAATGTAATCATCAATTCCCTCGTTCGACTGTTGTTGACGATTATAAAATTTATATCTTTGGGCGATCGTACATTTTTTTTCTTCATATTTATTTTGAAGTGTTGTTACAATCTCGTTATAAGTTAACTCTTCAATATTTTTCGGATGAACTGTTTCTTTTAAAATTTTATATTTCTCCGCACCAATAATCATACAAAGATATCCAACTTCTCTTTGTCCGTAATATTAATTTTACTCTTCAAATCTAAGGATTGGAATAATGTATATAACATAGCGAATTTGGGAATCTCGCAAGTGAAAACATGGCTAGACTCAAACATACTTACACTTAACATATCAAAGACAAAATTCACAACATACAGTATAAATAGCACGGGACAGCCAAAAAACAACACAAACCATAAAAATACACGAATGTTTAAACACCAACATCTGCGATTGCCCTCAACCTTAGATGGATACCTCACATCAAACAAATGACAAATAAACTTCTCAAAACAATACACATTTTCCTAAACATAAGAAACATATATAAAATAAAACAATTGAAAACAATATATTTTGCACTTTGCCAATCAATAATAGAATATTGGAGTTTTACCTACCATTAAAACTCTTATTATGTTGCCTTCCTTATCCAGAATATTCCTAGGTGAGATAGCATCTCTGTTTCTATGCGATTAGGATAGGAGCCACCGCCTCCAGAATATATCGGCGAATTGTTGGCTGATACGCCACTGGCGACGGAGACATACCTCCTCCTCCTTGCTGTCGTAGAGCGACAGATGTGGGCGGTTCCCGGCAGACCCCATGAGGAAGTGATTTGGGGTGAGGGGCTCTTCGTCCCGTGGGTCGACAGAGACATGAGTCAGTGGCCGATTGTTGACCACAAACTCAGCCTCTGCCAATGCTGTGCGCAGGGTTTCCTCCCTTGGCGCCCTCTCCTTTAAGGTGGCGCTCAGGGCTCGTTTCACCGAGCGCACCAACCTTTCCCAGGCTCCCCCCATGTGGGGACTGAGGGGGGTGATGAAGCGCCACTCGATGCCCTTGGTAGTCATGGCGTCCGTCATCCTGTCATCCTGCTGCAGGGCTGCCTTGGCATCCCGAATTTCCGCGTCCGCACCACGGAAGTTCGTCCCGTTGTCCGAGTACAACACCTTGGGCTGACCTCTTCGGACGGTCATCCGTTGTAAGGCCATAATCGCCGAATCGGCAGACAGCGAGACCGCTAGCTCCAGATGGATGGCGCGGGTGTAGAGGCAGGTGAATAAGGCTCCATAGCGCTTCTCCCGATGTCTGCCGACGGTGACCTCCATTGGCCCAAAGTAGTCCAGTCCGCAGTGTGTAAAGGGGTGGACGTGGTGCGCCAGGCGGGTCGGCGGGAGAACCCCCATCAGTGGAGGAGAGGGCTTGCTCCGTCGCAAGCGGCAGGTGGGGCAGTCGTGGCTGATATTCCTGCTGATGGTACGGAGTCGCAGGATGAAGAAGCTGCACCGGATCTCGGCCACAGTTTTCTCCGTGCTCGGATGGTCCACCTTTTCGTGGTAGTGGCGGATCAGCAGTCGGGCGTATGGATCGGTGCCATCCAAGATCACGGGGGTCTTCGCCACGCTCATTCTTCCGGTGAGCTCCTTCAGCCGTGAGCCCATCCGCAAAACGTCATCAGGTCCGAGGAAGGGGGCCAAACTGACGAGACGACTGGCGGCAGGTAGCGCCTGGCTGAGACGAATGGTGTGCAGGTCAGTGGAGAAGGCGTCTTCTTGGGACCTTCTCACCCATCTGCGCTCAGCCTCCGTCAGCTCGTCTGCTCGTAAAGAGCCTTCAGGGGGTCGGCTTGGGCCCGTCCGACAGCGCCTGATGAAGCGTAGCATCCACGCTGTAGCCCGGATCAGCCGGTGCCATGAAGAGAACTTCTCGACCAGAGGTAGGGCCTCTCCGGCTGTGGCGATGTGCCCGATGTAGTGTCGGGGCCGGGTCTCGAGGGTCTGGTCGTCTGGCTTCGTGAGGGTGCGTTCCTTTGGCCAGTCGCTCTCCGGTGTGGTGAGGAAGGCGGGGCCGTTGAACCATCTTCCTTGGAGAGACAGGTCGGGCAGCTCCAAGTCCCGGGTGCCGATGTCGGCCGGGTTCTGCTCGGTGGGAACCCACCTCCAATTGGCTATGGAGATGAGTTCATCTATTTCGCCCAACCTGTTGGACACGAACGCAGAGTACGTGCGCGGATCGGTGCGTAACCAGCACAGCACTGTGGTCGAGTCACCTACCGTTGGCGGTCTTACTAATAAAATAAACTCTCTACTGTACAAATATTGATAAAACTTTTCTATCCCAAAAATGGTAACAGGATAAATCATCACAATGATAATTCATCGCATCTTTAAAAAGTTGTATAAAGTCATGGAAAGTGATGAAACAAAAACTTTATTAACTGGGTTATGTAGGGGGTTATTTATTATTATTATTATTATTATTATTATTATTATTATTATTATTATTATGTAATGAGCAGGCAGCATTCTGCTGATGCGCTCATATCTGATTTCACAACAAGTTTGACAGTAATTGAGTTGTTTTAAGTTTGAACTAAGTCCTTTGTTCTCTCCAAATGTGAATCCAATAGAGCTTTGAATTGATTTATATTTGTTGCATCGATGACATGTTGTGGGAGTTTGTTCCAAGCATCCACTATATTTGCAAGGAAGTGTTTTCTAGGATTAGATGCAAAAGGCGTTTTTTGAGTGTCCACGGAGATTTATATTTTTATTAGTAGTGAAGATTTGTTGGATGCTAGGGCAACTGTAATGTCCAGATAAAATTTTGAAAGTCTCGATCAAGTCACCCCTTTCTCTTCTTTCTTGTAAAGTTGGTAATCTTAGTTCCTTGAGTCTATCTTCGTATCGTAGATCTTTCAGAGCTCTTGGTATTTTAGTGAAACGTCTCTGTACTCTCTCTAACAGATTTATATCCTTTGCGAAGTAAGGACTCCATATTTGGAAAGCATATTCATATTCCATATAGGTTAGGTTAAAAAAAATTTTTTTTTCATCATTTCTAATGACTTTATATCACTTTTTAAAAGTGTGTTGAATTGTCACTGTGTTGAGTTATCATGGAACCCCCAAAAATAATTGCAGGAGCTTCAATATCTGGAATTGAATCATTTTTTTCCGCTTTAGTATAAGACATCTGCTTGCAAAACCTATGGGTCTCTCTGATCCATTTTTGAACACATAAGTGTTGCCCCAATCCTGTTAAAACTTCCATCCATAACCAATTTTACAGGAATATTTTCATTGAGGTTAAGATTCTATCCGATGTTAGTATCTTTTTAACTGTTGCAAAACTGTCTTGCTCTTCTTTACCCCACTTAAAGTTAGCATCTTTTGTAAGTAACACATATAATGGTGACAATAAATTCGCCATGTCTGGCATAAAATTACGATAGTAACTAATCATTCCTAATAAACTCCTTAACTGATTTAAATCACTCGGAGAAGGTGCATTCAAAACCGCTTCTTTGTTTCTATCGCATGGTTGAATCCCTTCTTCTGTGATTTTATATCCTAAAAATTCAATAACCGCTAAATAACTAACTCTCACTTATCACTATTTACCGTTAGATTACAGATTTTAATTTTTATAACATAACACAAACGTTCCTTTCTAGATCTTCCTCGTTTTCCCCCACTACAATGATATCATCAAGATAAAACGCCATTTTATTTATATCTGCCTACTTGCCTACTTGCCATTGCTTTTGCAAAAATAGCTGGCGATGACGCTAATCCATACACTAACCTCTTATACAGAAATAATTTTAGGTGTGTATTAATTGTTGTGAAAGATCTACACTGTTTTTTTAACACAAACTGGTTGTAGGCCTGCTTGAGGTCAATCTTCGCAAAACCTTTCCGCCACCATCCTTTGTTAAAAGTTCCTCAATTCTCGGTAAAGGATACTTGTCGATTAACAATTTATTTATTAATTTTCGGGAAATCGACAGTTTACATTTAATCAGTTTGTACATAGTCAAAATAAAATCAATTATGGATTTCCTCCTTGTGACTGTACCTCTACTGAGAGAGCATAATAAAATAGTTTTACCTACCAATAAAACTTATATTATGTACCTAAACTCATTTAAAACCTTTATTGAGATCTATTTGTTATCGACTGGTGACCACTAACGCTCACTAACACCCCCAAAATTTGTCAAGTGACCCCGCGTATTGCTCTGCCTTATACAAATGCAGAAACTCTCCATTAACCTCCAACTGGTTGAACGTGGGGTTGGCCAGGTATTTCCTTACGACATCCCCATACCTTACTTCGTTCCATTCAGGCAAACCGAAGTGTTGTAAATCTTCGATTTTCTTTACGCGGTTTGCGTCAGCCGTAGGAACTGTAGGTTCCTTACACGTGGTTTCCGCCATCGATAGGTTTAATTCCTTGAACTCATGATTAGGATTTACTAATCCCATCCCTAGCGAAGATGATGAATTTCTCTCCACGT
The DNA here is from genome assembly GCF_061612785.1 of Hesperophylax consimilis. Taxonomy (NCBI): domain Eukaryota; kingdom Metazoa; phylum Arthropoda; class Insecta; order Trichoptera; family Limnephilidae; genus Hesperophylax; species Hesperophylax consimilis. Next base: position 31,113,709 of record NC_142848.1, read on the forward strand.
GCATCTCTTGATCTTCCGATGATGCGTCCTCGTCGGAATCCACGTTTCTCCTATCTTCGTATGTTTTAGACGCCATGAAATCCTGAATAAACGAGCTAATGTGCTCCACTTGAGCCGTGAGTTTATCAATGCGATCTCTTTTCGTAGATTTCGTCGATTTCGGCAACTTTCGTTTCGGCTCATTTTGTTTTGGCAAAATAATCTTGTTCACTTCTTCTACCGTCATCTCTACCGAATCTGATGATGACATCTCGGAGCCACTCATTGTTAATTGGAAAAGAAACCAAAACACAAAACACAAGGTACACAAAACACAATGTAAATACAACAATGCAAATAACAAACAACACAAAATGGCAGACGAACTTTTCCGTCGTGTTCACCACGTGTTTTATCCGTTTTTAAACAGTTAAAAATTCTTTCTGTTTTAAAAAATACTTCGAACAGCCTCGCTGTTATAATATAATGTATTATATTGAAATAATTATACACTTAAAATAATTATATACGAGAAAAATCGTTATAAATTCGGAGTTACTTCGCAACGACAACGCCAGCGACGGAATTTAAACGCTAATGAGGAAGAATGCCGTAGACAAAAGTCACATAGGTGGCGCTTTACTTTTGTGTAGCATCTGGTGACCACTTGACCAACACAAGGTGCTGAAAAAGAGCGGGAAAGGGCCACGCGAAAGGGAATTTGAGAATGCTTCTCTCAATAAAGGTTTTATTGAGAGAAGCATTTATTACGACCTGGAATCAGTTTACATTGTTTTGCTAGTTGACCCTTCGAGTTGCACTTATTACAAATATACTGATATCTGATTATTGTTACCACAAAGGAAACATTTCCGTATTGGCGAAGCTATTCTCGGCGATGCCGATTAGCTACCATTTCTAGCTCGGTTAGGTCTATGGCTGTCTCTTTCACACCCATATGCTTTACGCGACACTCGTGCGCTGTTACTATTTACACTGGTATATGCAGCTACCGTATTATCACTAAGACCTTGACCTTGATTTGAAACTACGAGTTCAATGCACTCCGCTATTTGCACTCACCTTTCAGAAATAATTTCTCCCGTACCTTGCCCGGTTTACATCCGAGAACGAAGAAATCTCGTAATTTCTCTGATAAATTATTCCCACATTTACAATTAATTGATAATGCTTTTAAACGAACCAGTTAATTCTCCCAGTTACTGCTACGCAAACTGAAGCATCGCAAACCTCTCGACTCTATGTTCCCTCCCCACAGGTGGTCAAAACAAGTCAAAAAGGAAAGAGAGAAGAAAAGATAAGAAAAAAAAAATAGGACTTCCCTAGGTTAATCTTCTGGTCTTTTGACCCTTGACGCTCTCCTTGACCACTCCTGTGACCTGGACACCGATCCTCGACCTTGACCCTAATGTTGCCGCTGCTTGACACACCGACCCTTGGTCCTTGACCCTGGTGTTTACTGCTGCTGATGTCCAGCCTTGCTGCTCCTTCGTGCCCCAGTTAGTTGCCGATGTTGTCTCCTTGTTTCTCCCCCCTTACGAGAAGCTTGCTGCCTCAGAACCCTCAAGCCTTCCCGTGATGATCTTCTTGACATATTATTACCTACCTGTCCCGAAATACTTGTGACATTAGTATTTCCCAAGACTGTAACTCGTTACTCGCGTACTTTTGATTGGGAATCCGCATTTCCGATTCTTTGTACCAACCTGTACCGGCTGCGCCACTGTTAATCTTCGTGCCGAGATTCCCAGAATATTTATAATGATGGTATACGGTTGGACTATAATAATGGTTTATTGTAACAAACGAATATTGTACAGAGTTTCTTAACTGCGAGCTGCGAACAGAGGGGCCTTACTACCTGCCACAATGACTTATATAGCTGCTTCTGTCTCCCTCATCCTCTGTCTCTGTCACGTACTGCGGGAGTTAATGTAGATGCTAAAAAACCTTTCTTACAATATTTTTGTTCGTGGTCGGTGATATTTGTAGCGGGATCAACACCTGCGAAAGCGATGAGGGCGTCTCGTGGGTCGGGGTTGGCAGTATGGGCGTAAATGTCAAATTCTCCCACTTTGATTGGCTGTCGGGTGCGCTTATGTTGTCGGGAGCGCTTATCTTCTGTTCGGCGCTTTTGACTTGGATCTGTGGGTCCACCACGCCTGCGCGCCATAAAAAAGTCTCAGCCTTGGGGTCAGGATATAGAGGGTTAGTTTCGTCAAGTATTTGGTACATATTATTCCCGAACGTCAGTCTGTTGTTGATCACAACACACTCAAGGTCCGTGGTCACGTTCATACGGTTGTTCCTGCTCGACCATGTTGGAGTCGAGGATACGAGAATGCACTCGGTCGCTTCAACCGGCATGAATCACTGAGGTTGGTAGCACCAGTTGTCGAATGTGCATTAGTGCGTATGGGGCACCTGTTTTCCCGAGCATGTAAGTATAAGGTATGTGTATACCCACGTCCACAGACGTTGCACCTAGTAGAGAGACACCGATGTTGGGATGTGTCAATGTGAATGCCATACGGTCTATACCTCCTGACACGTTTTGGTATTTTGGATTGCTTAGCAGCTGGATCTGATGTTTTTGCAGCCAGCTTGCCACTGCTGTGAAGGGATTATTGATATGCTTTGCCCCCAGACTCGGTCCGTTAATGTACAGCCATAATAACTGTTTATTGCCTGTAGGGCAGTGTTGCCGACGGTTGGCCACTGCCCTGAAGGGTATTGATATGCTTTGCCCCCAGACTCATTAACAATAACATTTTTATGAGATGTAAGTATGTGGAAAGAAAGTACTTGGCTCAGTCGCCAACATTATTGATGTTCACACAAAGTAAGGTATTTTTTGGTACTTGCATAGCGCTTTAATCCTGTCTTCGCATTGCATTGATCTGCATACCTGTTGATCCCTCTCACAATCAGTTCAACGAAATTTGCGTCAAAGATTTTAAGGAAGGCATCCACGGGTTTGCCCATTTCGTCAATATTGAAAGTTGGTCCTGGCGTACCTGTGAATGTCTACCTTATCCTATTAACAAGCGAGATATCTCCAGACCAATCGAAAGAGTAACCGTCAGGCGGCAGAATCAAACGCATTGCCTTTCTATTAACCTCTATCTCTTCAATGTCCATTTCTGAAACAACAGAAAAGACAAATTAATTTAAGATGTCTAAATTTCAATTAAGGACAGCCTGTGGTACGACGATTGGCACAACTCATGGCACGATCAAATGAATCAAATACTTGAGTCGGACGATGTCAAGAGTCAGAATAACACAACACTCATACATATGAGACGACGTTTAAATGTGAATGAGAATGTGCAAAGACCAGTTGTTTGGCGGTTCATCCTCTCTGCCTACCCCTGCAAAACAGTTGTGCTGCTTAGTTAATTAGTTTTTAACTCACGGTTACCAAGTTCTGATTCTTCTTGATAGAGAGCTGCTGTGTTCACGTCGCTCGCTCTATCCATGTCTGGCTTTGAAACAACAGAAAACACAAATTATTTTAATACGTCTATATTTCAATTACCGACCGCCTCTGGTACGTTTTAAAAAATAAACTCACCTCAACGCGAACGCTTCTTGGTAGAACGGCATGTCCTACCACAGCTCGCTATTATCGCATTACTGCGGATCCCCACCCCACGATGTTCCATGTAGCGGCTCCGGAGATGCTGCCCGCACTGTGCAGCGGGCGCCATTGGTGCGGTGGGGGCCGTTGGTAGGGTCTGTGCGGGAGTCGACATCCAGGGTGGAGTAACGGGTACAGGTAATGTCGTAGTTGTCCCCTGTGAAAAGGAACATGCCTCTCTCTCCGGAGATGGAATTCTGAAAACGTATACATAAATCACATTAAGGGACTGTTGTCGCACGTCCCAAAACGAAACTTCCATTTTTAATAAACATAAATCTATGGTTTTGAAACAGACTCATGAAGTTTCTAGCGCGTGAATTGTGACATCTATTGATAAAATAAGAAAGTATTATAAACCTTGCGGTAATGAAAACTGTAACTTACGCCATATCACTCGAGACGTTTTGAAAACTCGGCATAATATGCCGAAAATCACTCGAGTGGTTATGCAGATTTAACTGGAGTGACTTCTTAGATGAAATGGACTGTATCGAGTATTTGTCACTTTAGTAATATTCCCACACTCCGCATGTTTTTTTTCTTCTTATCCTCTTCGGGCCCAAGACCATTTTTTTAGACTTTTAAACTTTTTTCTACTATTTTCGTATTCTCTACCATCATATTTGGACCACATTTTTTTTTTTTTTTTTTTTTAATGGCCGGTTTGGGAGTAAGGGATGGTATCATATATGATACTTGGGGACTCTAGCTCAACAAATATTGTGTTTTTTTTTCAATTTTGCTTTTTTATGCTAATAATTCGAAAAGCAGATTAATCAAGTGTAATAGAAATAAAATAGTAATGTTTATGTTTGTTTTTATGAATTTTTTTTTTTTACAAAAATTGTTGTTTCAGGCACTGTAACCTACCACCTAAAACATAAAGTGTAATTGAAAGAAAAAAATAATAATAATTTTGAATAAAAAATAATACATCAGTTCAGCTGGTGGAATGAAAAGTTTTGAAACAGTTGCGATCCATTGAAAACACAAATAAACCTGACAGTTTTCACAAATTACAAAAGTTAATTGTTTACACCCAGGCAAACGACATTTGGAACGATTCTTCTGCTGATCATTCATCATAACTGGCAAATGTAAAGCCTTTTTTGTCCTCAATTCTTTGTGTGGTAAAGGCTGCACAGATCGGCGTTTTCGAGGTCTCTCACAAATCTCAATACTATCACCATTTTCATCATCTACCAAATCTGTCGATTCTAATCCGGCTAGTAAAACATTTGCTATATCCCATTTAAAGTCATAGTAGTCCAATATCTTGTTCTTGGGAAGATGTTTTTGGGCTTCCAATCTGTATTTTAGCCAAGATGCTGCTACAGCAAAGTCAAAAAAATGGTAAATTATTCGCACAGTCCACTTATTAGTTCGGTTACGCATGGAATACTTTGAAATGACTCTGTCCAACAAGTCTACTCCTCCCATATATTTGTTATAGGATTGGACCACGGCAGGTTGAGATACTCTGATGTACCTGTTTTCTTGCTTGGACCATCGTCGACATTGATTGAGAGGTTCAACTGACGATGATGTGGAAGAAAAGTGTATTGATCGACTATCTAGCCATTTGACAATACATATCTTATTGTCTCCTCTTACCACACATTCATGGGAACCTCGACCAGCTCGTTTCATTTGAGAGTCTGATTTAATGGATATTCCTTTTGGTATCCGGTTCAGCATTAACGTACCACTTCCAAGAATGCCTCTGCTGAGCAAATTTTCTAGTAGTGGAATAGATGTGAAATACCTATCAGTATACACAGTGCAGCCAGTAGGAAGTGTATCTGCCAATTTTAATACAAATCGGGCTCCAACATGAATTTTTTCAGGCATTGGGAATAAAACGGACTCCACCGATGTTCCTTTACCTTCGTACAAGTAAAAATCCAAAGGTATACCCTGCGAAATAGTCATAACAAAATTTTTGATTCCTACTGGATTAGGTTTACCGCGAATGACTTGCCTGTTCTTGCATTTACCTTGAAAGGGTATCATTTGTTCATCAATAGAAATATTTTCTGTTCTATCATTTTGTAGGCAACCTTTTTGAACCCGTAGTACAATTGGTCTGACCTTCCAAAAGCTGTCAAGTTGTTTTTCTGATTCTGACACACAATTATCATCGACAAGTTTTAAGTTTGAGCGTATATTAAAAAATCTTTTGCGTGAAATGTTGTCAGCAACTATAGGGATTCTAGTTTTTTGTGCCCAATTCTGGCGGATGCGAGGAAGACCCAAAAGGCTGATAATCATACTGATTCCAATAAAGCCTTTTATTTCAGTACCTGTCGTGTCCAAAGTCTTGCCTGTGCTCCTTACAAATTTCCTATTAGTGTGTAATGAAATTTCATCAAAAAAATTGTTATCAATGTACTTAGAAAAGTATTCAATGGGTTCTCTTGATTCACAGCTTTGTATTTCAACATCTATTGGGTGCCATCCATTTATGAAATGTAAATTTGTAGCGACAAAATTAGGTTTATGTTTCCACTTATTAACTGGATCATGCCGATTCACATTTTGGAGATCTACTAGTGGCACATCATCAGCGTCGCTCCAATCTTCTTCATCTTCTACTTGTAAAGGGCTAAGAGGTCTCCGAATTTCGAATTGCTCCTCACTATCCTCATCACCCAGCCAACCATAATCAAATTCCAAATCGGAATCATTTGGATCCATAGGAAGTAGCAACTCCGCTTCGATTTCATCCTCAACCAACCCTAAAATGAAAATAAAAGATGTCATAGAGGCCCGCGGTATCACCTATGATACTTCAGTTTAAAATGTCCCTAAATCTAACAAAAACGACGATAGCTATATTTTTTTTTTATTAAACGATAGTGAATTGAACAAACAACAATTTTAATAACAATTGGATGATTAAAATAATAAAATAACACCTTACCTGTATTTTCTCTCCGAGACATTTTGACAGCTACAAATCACGATGTTTCAAAGACAATAGTTCACTCAAACTAACTTCAAATCAGTCCAAATACTCCTAGCCGGTAAGGTAGGAATCTTCATTATCAGATACTTTGGATCTCTATTGGAAATAATGACTTGGAAATATTTTGTGAGCTTAAAACAGTGAGTATCACATATGATACCCGGGGCCCGAAGAGGTTATGCAATTAACTGGGCGATCATTGATTTGTACCAATTACATCCACGTATATTTGACTAAAAGTTCACGGAGAGAATACACCCACACGATATGTGGTCATTACTTTTGCATAATTCAATTGGGACACTTTTGTTTTATTTGATGTATAATGGCATGTTAAAACAAGTGATTTCGACACATTGATTCCATCCCACTTCTGATGTTTAACACTTGGTATCTTTTTATGCAGGAGAATGCCAAATAATAGTCTGTTAATTTGTACATAGATAACAAATTATTATAAGCAATAATTAGTTGCCTGAAATATCCATACAAATTGAAAATATCTCCCGAGTAAAAATAAATGCCGCCGACGGGAATTGACCTCACACCTTCTACTGTCCGGTCAGGCGCTATGGACCACTGAGCTACGTCGGCTTATTTCCAACACGCCAAATAATTCAATATGTACTAGTACTTCAATCAACAATTACTGTTTATATTTTTTTTTTCACCTGTAAACAACCAACATTATTTTTGTAGGAAAGGCTTTTTTCGTGCTAAATTTCCCACTAGATGGCGTCTAGACATGTTATATCAACATTTATATAATTAGGTACTGCTTATAATAATTTGTTATCCTTTGTGCTATGCATAAAAAACCTTGTCTTATAAACCTTGTCTTATAAACATTTAAAAAATAACTGTAAATAGATGTTTATTGATGATTCAAATATAAATTGACGTAACTCGCAGTTGGGTTATAAGTTTTCTTCCTCGTTGGATAGGCGGAAGTAGTTCCAGCCATTCCAACAGGAAACCCCTCCTCATCTTATATTTCTGCTAGGCTGCTAATTGCGCCCTATTTCTGGCCACGTAAAAATATATGGGCGTTATATATTGTTAATCTTACAATGAATAGTAAAGAACGAATTTAAAAGAAAAAGCTAAACCAAGTATAATCTGATTATAATAAAGACGCGTTGAATGTTGAATTGAACTCCCGAGCCCCCTTTCCGTTCGCCACCTCATGAGAATCCCTGTTTCGTCATGCATCTTATTCACTATCTTGTCACCGTGAGACTGAAATGACAATTCTCCAAGTTCTGATTCTTAACGTGTAGCTTGGATCATCTCGGCCCTCGACTGCGCACGCCATGAAGTATGTAACCGCGGTCTGAAATTTAATCCGTTAGATGGAAACTATCCGTTGCATAAAACCGTAATGTTATGAGCAATATTTGATTGCTTTCTAAAATGGGACTCTTTCACTTGAATAAGTTGGGTTTTCTTCAATTTGATTTAAAACCTACAAAAACCATCTTTTTGACATTCGGATAGCTTTGAAGAAATTCTTGTCATAATTTAAAATTTTGTTTTATGAATATCTTTACTAAACAAAACACATTACAATATCAGTTTACAATGTATAGTCATTATGTACATGGTAATATTTATTTGTGTTATGTAACTTTGTAATGCTGCATACACATTTGCAAACTGAGGTGCGAGCCAAACCACAAATGAAATGCCCTTCGATTCGCAATGTATATGTAGCATTACAATCACTATGTTGAACATCTTTCGTGATATTGATACAGGATAATAATTCAATAATTAAAATGATCGTAAACAAAATGATCATATACAAAATGATCATATAAATGATCATATAAATGATCATAATCAAATTATCATAATCAAATGATCGTAATCAAATGATGGTAATCAAATGATCGAAATCAAATAATCGTAATCAAATTATCATAATAAAAGGACCATAATCAAATGATCGTAATCAAAGGATCGTAATCAAAGGAACGTAATCAAAGGAACGTAATCAAATTATCCTAATCAAATGATCGTAATCAAAGGATCGTAATTCTCAAGTGATGGTAACAAAATGATGATATTTTATGAGGTACACTGCGTACTGAACAATATATTTTAATACTTGGCTTCGTTAGCATATTTATGTAATTGCTGGTTTTACAGAGTTTATATTGCCCAAAAAAACAATTTACAATAAATATATCTAGGTAATAGGGGTAAATAAAGGAATGCATGTACAGGATATAAACAGCCTTTTAATTTTTAAATAAAAGAAAGATTGGAGTTATTCTCTTCAGTAAGCAATGCTGTGGGCATTAATTATGATCATTATAAGATCAAGTATTTAACATAATTTTAATGATAATTTTTAAATTTACGATCAAATGATAATTATGATCTTTTGCAAACAATCTTTTTGTTTAGGATTATTTGATTACGATCAAAACGTCGTTTACCGAATTAACCTATATTTTTTGTTCTGTTACTATTGTTATGAAATATATACAGGGTGTCCGGGGTTAAAGTACGCTAACTTCGGGAGGTGATTCTACATGATAGTAAAAAAGATAAATAATTTTTTTCGAAATTTCAATGTTCATTTTCCCATACAAACAGTTCATCTTTTTTTTTTTTTACCTAAAAACTACCTTCAAACATAATTATGTGGAATCATCCCCTGAAGTTAGCGCACTTTACCCCCGTAAAAGTGTCTTCTCTTATTTCATGTCTTTCAATTAAATGTTCTATTATAATCCTTAAAATATTCAATGATGTTTGAATTGAACTAATCTGATAATAATCTATAATAATTCCTGAAGAAACGGGAGATTTTTTTTCCTTGTTTATTTTACTGTTTATTTTCTAAGAAAACCATCCTGTTAATATAGCAGAATTTTTGTCTGGGGAAATGTTGTAAGTAATTTGATGTCAATAAATTTTTTTCAAAACAAGAGCTTTATTTTTTCACTTCAGTGATGAAACCTAAAAAATCCCAATGGGTCACACCCGCACACTTGTCTGGCATCTAAAGATTCGCAACATTTTCCCATTCAGAACATCTTTGCCATGCCGACAATAAATTTGGATTTTTTGGGTTCCATTACAGGAGAAACACTACCTTCTTCCCACCTTTGACAATATTGAAAATGGTATAGTGGGGCCCTGGGAGCCCCCTGCCGAAATGGAGTCAGCGGAGACGGTCGAGGTCGTAGTTGAGGCCACAGGCGAGGCCACAGTCGAAGCCACTTCCGACAGAAGGGAAGGAAGCACTCCGAGCCTGGAAGATGCCTTTGAAGACTGCACCGAGATCAGCAGCTCCCCTGAAACAATATCCGGCAATGCCAGCCTTGGCAGTCTTGAATTTTTCCCAAAACTTGAGGAACAACCGTTAGGTGTGAATCCCAATGTTCAGCAAGTTTTCATTAATCACGTGAGCTTGCCCCAAGGGAGACCGTATGAGAACTGCTCCTACACGGGCTTCGTGCCCTTCCAATCCTACCCTCACTTCTACCCTCCCCCCCAGCAGTACCCGCCGCTGCCGCCCCCGCCCTACGGGTATAACAACCCTCCCCCCTACCAGTACTACCAAGATCCCCGCGATTACCCCAACTACATGCCACCCTACAACAACTACGTCAACTCGCAGTGGGGCTCGCAGGGGAATGGCCCATTCCCCATTCCGTTCCGCAAACACTTGCCCACCCCTCCCCTTTCTTTAATTCCCCCCAACCACATCCGGCCCTCTGTCAACACGGTCAAACAGTACTCCACCAATCTCCGGGAAGTCCAGTGTGCCGTAGATCAAATGAAGAATCTATCTATTTCCTGCCAGCCTCAGGGTACCAACAACAAAAATGCTTTTCAGAAGAACAACATTGATAAAAGTCCCTATAATACGAGCAATCAAAGTTCCCCTGCGGAAAAATTCATCGGACATGATTTTCAGCAACATAGTAATTTAATTCAGATAAAAAGGGAAGATTGGGACGAGCCAAAGGAGAAGAGTGAAGTTACCACTTACTCGGTGGATGACGTCAGTTCAGAAGAAGGCTCGTATGAAGAAGTATCTGAACCCTCCTCACCTGCCGGTACGCTGATGTACACTTTGGAGCTCGTCGATACAGCAGGTAATATTTGTTCCGCAAATCATATATTTCTAGAAAAATATTTTCATAATTAATCTCTTCAGTTTTGCAATAACCAGTGAGGTTTCCGCTGTGTAATATCTCGCACCTCTTAAGTTTTAGAATTCATATAGACTTCCCTAAGTAAAGTTCTTTGTTGCTTTACACCAGTGGCAGCGTGCAAATATTAAAAAAAACTGCATTATTGATGTTATTGTAGCCGTAATTAAAATTTCTTTTTCCAACTATTTGATTTTTTTATATGAATATTTTCAGTTTGGCGGTGCGATGCACCTGTTTGCTTAATGATCTTCTAATAAATAAGATTAAGGACCGGTTGTTTCGGAGAATTTGAACAATTCTTCAAATTTCAACGTTAATTTGCGAGTTCTGTGAAAGTCCTATTCAAGTTCTGATATTATATCATTAAAGGCTAGTTGCTTGACATAACTGAAATAATAACAGAACTAGAAAATATCTTTCACAGAACTCGCAAATTAACGTTGAAATTTGAAGAATTGTTCAAATTCTCCGAAACAACCCGTCCTAAGAAAGGGAGACTTCAAAGGTTTTGGCATGTAGAGCGAATGAACGAAGAAAGGAGTGCAAGGAGAATATATGACGCAGATGTGAATGGCAGAAGAAGTCAGGGACAGCCAAGGAGGTCATGGCACGATCGAGTAAACCAGATACTTGAGTCGGGCTACGTCAAGAATCAGAATTATAGAAGAGGGGGTATGAGACGATGTAGGAATGTGAATGAGGCAAGGAGTGTGTGCTAAGACCGAGTTGTCTGGTGGTCCGTCCTCTGCCTGCCCCTGCGGTTAATTGGCGTCATAGTCGGTTATAAATTAAATCATATTCGGCTACAGCAACATCAATAGTGTTATATTTTTTCTTCTTATCAGAATCTTTTGGGAGTCACCCTCTTTCATAGCTTGGTACTTCAATACCTTGTTTTATGGCTTACTTATGATTGCAGATGCATCCGGCAAGCCCCTGGAGGTCTGGATGTATCAGGAGGTGCCGCACGTGATCCTGCAGCAGGTGGCGCAGGCAATCATGCCTCCCGAGGGGGCCCGTGGCTTGGTGGAATCTGCCCTGGAACTCAAAGGCCCCGGTTTCTCCCACCTCATCATCCAGGATGAATATGTTGTGGGCGATATGATCAGGTACTTGTTCATTATAATACATAATATCGTCGGACGTCAACATTAGATATATAAACACAGTAATAATAAGAGTAGGTATATTTAAGTTGGATATTACCTGCACTAGCACTACCCACCAGCACCAACCACAAAATGAATGCATACTCTGTCTATGATTTACCAATGCATATACAAACATATGATTTTCTTTAAAACCAGTTATTTACTAGTAGATACAACATTACATGTCGTACAATGATACGAAATTCGCTAGACTTGGGTGAATTCACTGGTTACTGCACGACTTTTATTGAATGGATTTTTTATTGGTGATTTTAAATTGATTCATGGTTATTGTACTATTAGTATGTATTAGTGTACTAGACGTTAATCCGCACAAGACTGTAGATTTAGGCACCAGTCCCAAACCGTGTCTCCAAACAACGAGAATGCTGATTTTACGATGATGATGATAGAATATGTACTGCTTCCTGCATCCAGCGCTCGGTAGGTAGTGGGCACTGGAAGTGCATTGCCTCTGCTTGCTTCTGGCACTTTGTGGTCGCCTAACAGGACCGGCTGATATTGATGAGGTAAGCGCTAGAAGGATCCAATCAGAGACGGGGCGAGGTGAGGCAGCTGATGGTCAGGAGTTACTTTTGAAGGTAAGTAAAAGTCTTATTGAGTGGTAAAGTTGAACTGATTTATTTGTAAAAAATGTGCTGCTTATATCTGATTCGGCGAACGCGAGAGCAACATTTGCCTATTGGCCGAAAAAGAATGGGCGAATCTGACCCCGCCAGAGAGTGATGCTTTATAAGCTGACCGAAAATATTGCTTTGTCATTTTGTTAGATTACTCGCTGAAGGCAGTCGCTTAACCCTAGATAACTAATCGCTCGTCGAGGCGACGACGCGTTACTCGGCGAAATACGAAATCACCTACTTCCCCCCGCTCCCCTACCTTGACTCTTTCATTACCTTCCTAATTTGAGTAAACAGTGCAGCACGTGACGCGATTGCGGCCACACGCATACTAGGACGTGCCCTATGACCATCTCGTCGTCCGCTGGACGAAAGTTTAGTTATAACAACAATTTTTATTTATTGTTAATGTTGGCGAATCTTCTACAATAGAAGCTCCGGTTCTATCTCCGTTAAATGTGCCTAAAATTAGCTACCTGTGTCCATCCAAGGCCTGGAGGATGACCAAACACCGTTGCACCAGATGTAGAAAGGGTATTTGTGGTCCACATAATGTTGACATGTGTGGTCACTGTGTAGACTGATATTTTGATATTAATTTGTTCATTGTAAACCTTACTTTTGTGTCATGTAACAAGTTCCTATCTTAATTACATATTTTTGATTTATTTATAGTGTTTTATTGCGTAGTCCACTCGACGAAAGTGTAGTTACAATGAAACAATGAAAACAGTTTAGTTATCTAGGGTTAAAATGAGTTTATAAGAATAATTATATAGGCTCACCTGTATAACATATACAGTGTTTGATTATATGACATGTGTTAAAAGGTATGACTTGAAAACTAGATTTTTAGTTTGTCAAGAAACAAGAGAAAATAAGAAACATTTGTAAAAATTATAATGAATTTGATCCTCAGTCGATCAAATTTGTAAAACATGAAAAAATATTATTTTTCCGCGGTTCGGTAGAAGTAGGGTAGCGCTCTGTAATGTTTATTTTACTATGCTATGAGGTTACTAAATTTTTGTTCACGCAAAAATGTAAATCTGAAAAAAAAAAAAAAAATTTAACATGCATTTTTATCAATTTAAAGAGTTTAGTACCTCCCAATGGCAGTGTATCCCAAATAGTTTTTATTTTACTGCCGCTGGGGAGATGTACAAGGTATAAAGGAAATATAAATGATTTGATTGATTTTCTCAAGTGTTTGAGAAATCTTCATAGTAGAAATTACGAAGTGGACAATCCGGCCGTAGTATGTCGGCGGTGCGGTATCCGAGCATTTCGGAGTCAGAAATTTCAGCCGATTCTGGCCACGCCAGTGGCGTGGAGTGGACATATTTTATAAAAAATATGAATTTTTGAAAAAAGATGAAACGTCTAGAATAATGTCCGTAACAATTAGTATTGTACAATAGAGATACGTTTATATGGATAATTTGCTTTGCGCCGTGTACATGTCAAATCACCACGGGAATATAATGACACTTTAAAATTGTTCTGTTGCAAATACAGCACTATTTCACTAATCCGCTTAATTACTGAGAGCATACTGCACGCTAGTCCTAGTGAGAGGTTGTATGTGACATCTTCGTTCTAGTATCTTTGTCTGTCGTTTTCATACAAGACGTGTGAGAACGATTGTCGATGACGTACATACGAGCTTTCGCTGGGACTATATGACAGAAAATTATTGGCACTTTGGACGAATTTTAGTAATGTTGCTTATGCGTTAACATTTTATTTGTGTGTTATTTATACATAAATATTATGTATCCACGCATTCAAACCAACATTTTTAACTTTTAAAATTTCAGAAAAATCGAGAAGACTGGCACTACCGGTTACAGCGTAGGGATTTCCATAAAGATTGTCTGCCAGAAGAACCTGTCTATGGATGAAGCCTTTATTCTTCTGGTTCCACTAGGCCGCCTTTTTGACTTCATCTCTAACTCAAAACACATGTAAGTACTATTAGCTATTCAATTTTTCTTTCTTATTTAAAAAAAGACCAGCATTCCCAGGTTGTGAATAACTTGACAATATTTCAATTCCTCTTGCTACCATTATTATGTTGCTTGTTCAGTGATTAAGGACTTATGCCCGTTTTCCGCAATGATATGGAAGTATCTGATGTTCGATGATTCAGGTATCTTGGTGACTACCGCTATACATCTGCACCAAAGATATTAGAATATGAGGAGATATGCTGTTGAACATTTTTACTATGGGACCTAATGTCGCCGTTTTTGTTAACCAATACTACTGCGTGCTTTCGCTGAAGCTAAAGTGTCCGCCCTTTCCGAACTAACACGTGAAACGCATCATTTTCGTTGACACTAATACTAGACCAGATTCCCGTGCCTACACGTTCCGACAGCTTTCGCGATTAGCAATACATACAAATACAAACAAATATAAACGGATAAGGATTGGAACACACAAATCGAAATAAAAATCGACATTTCAATCAAATCATTCAAGTTAAACTTTTATTTCATAAAAAGTTCATAGGACAGGTTGTTTCGGAGAATTTGAACAATTCATCAAATTTCAACGTTCATTTTCGGATTCTGTGAAAGTCCTATTCAAGTTCTGTTACTATATCATTGTAGGCTATGATATAGTAACAGACAGTGCTTGACAAAACTGAAATAAAAACAGAACTTGAAAAAATCTTTCACAGAACTTGAAAATGAACGTTGAAATTTGATGAATTGTTCAAATTCTCCGAAACAACCTGTCCTTAGTCTCATAACAGGTAATAAGGAATAAGTGGGATCTGGAAGCGTTTGGCGTAACAACCCATGTAGATTATTTCATACCCACAATTAGATAACTAAATTTCTTCTGTACAGTTTTTTTTAGTTTTGTGCAATAATGTAAATCACAATAAAACACGTAATGAGTGTTTTTGTTGTTGTAAAAATCCATAAAATTAGATTTTTCATTGTTTACTTATTTTGTATTTTAGCACCGTACAAGAGTCCTATCTGCTCCCAACCATCTGGAGCCAGTAAAATAATGGCATACCCGATTAGGGTATGTTGTGACCAGTGGCGGCTCGTGACTTTTGGGTTACTAGAGTGCTAATATTACAAAAATGGCTTTGATGTTGTTGTAGCTGAAAACGATTTTTTATTTTTTTTTTCGAAAATTGATTTTTTGTATGAAGATTTTCAGGAATTCTGTGCGGCGCACGGCTATACTGAAATTTTCTGAAAATCTTCATACAAAAAATCGATTTTCGAAAAAAAAAGAAAAAATCATTTTCAGCTATAACAACATCAGAAATGCCATTTTTTATAATATTAGCACTCTAGTACACCCAAAAATCACGAGCCGCCACTGGTTAAGAGGCTGAAGATGGAGGGGAGAGGAAGAGGAAGGTGGGGAGGTAACTGGCTAGTCAGATCTGGTCGCTAAACATGGCTAAATCCATTTCAAGCAACGTTTCGATTCTGAATGATGGTCTTTCAACAGGCTATACCGAACTTATCTATCACATTGTTTCACAATTAATAATTTTATTAATTGACAAATTCTTGGCGTTTTAAAATCACGCTCAATAGACCGGGATGCAACGGTCAGGCATACCTCACAGCATATCTCCTCTATATATTCTAATATCGTTGATCTGCACGGATATTCAAACACATGCACACTTTGCTGACATTTTGTAAGCTCGTCGGCGACGCCTGTCACCTGCGACCGGCCGGGGTTGTTCCAACTCACGTCGTCGAGGATTTAGACATGGCATCATTTGTGTCAGACATTTTGAAACATGTGCTTCAGATCAATACTAGAACAACAGTCAACAAAGAATGACAGGATATAAAAAAGACTGCTACAGCAAAACTGTTTGGTTGTCAGTGAGGTTATCAAAACATTATAGTTTTGACATTTCGAAAATTCAATAATGATTGGTGGCGACGCGGGTCTCATGATTTCAGTAACGACGCGTATGGACGTGCGCGACAAGTTAGCATCATGATATTGAATACTTCCGTCCCTCTGGAAGAAGCGCTTTATATAGCAAAGGATTGAACCTGCGACGTCTGGGTGGGAACATGAAGCTCTAAACCGATTATACGGTTGTGTAATTTTTTTTCTTGGACCAATTTCCAATTCGAAAACATTACATAATAATGGGGTTTTTTCACAACTATGAATGCCGTTTAAAATGTGTAGAATATTTAGGACGGGATGTTTCAGAGAATTTTAACAATTCATCAAATTTCAAAGTTGATTTTTCCATTCTGTGAATGTTCTATTCAAGTTCTTTCATCATTTCAGTTTTTTGAGACAACTGGCCAATAATGCTATAATAACAGAACTTGAATAGAACCTTCACAAAACTTTAAAATGAACTTTGAAATTTGATGAATTGTTCAAATTCTGTGAAACAACCCGTCCTTAATGTTTAATTTGTTTGATTCTGATCATTTTACTAAAAATGAGTAATTTTAATATTTTCATTGATAATTATTGATTTAAAAAATCTCACATCCTGAAACGGTTCCAACTGACTACAACGTCATTATGATATAGAAACCGCCACTGGCTGGTAAGATGGTTGTCACCAACAATGAAAATATCTCCATTATCATAATTTTTTTTGAGAATAAAAAAAACAGTGGAAAAATACCCTGTGAATGAATTATTTCTAATGGCAACATATTAATGGCTCTCTTTTTTTTCAGTTTCAGTGTTGCTAGAACTGATTTTCTGAAATTCATCATCTCTGCGATGAAGAAACATTCCAAAGCCGATGATAGCGATTCAGACGATGACTAAATGAAATATTGATGAATCCATTTTAAACAATGAATCTTAAATACAGATATGTTTAGAAATAAGTATGCTTTGAAAAAAAGGTGCCATCTTACAATAAGATTTTTTTTTTTTTTTAATATTTGACTTAACCCTTAACAAATGTAGTAAGTGTTTGTTATTCTGTAGAGAAATGCCAACAATGCCTTGTTTTAGAAAACTTATTGTCGTAAGTATGTGTGTGGAACAAAATAAAAGCAATGTTTTGACAAGTACTCCCAAAGAGCGTAGATCAGGGGAGCATAACCAAAACCTCCTAGATCACAAGGTCGGGAAACTGAATCAAATCAGCCTCCTAATTTGTACAAGAACCTCCAAAAAAAAATATTTTTTAAACTAACTAAAACATTTTCATATGTTATAAATAAGAATAAATTAAAACGAATATTTTTTTAAAATCATATGCAAATTATGAGGCTGCTTTGAATGAGTGTCCCGGCTTTGTGATCTAGGAGGTTTTGGTATAATTCCGGTCGAAAATTTGAATCCACTAATGAAAAGCTCTGAAAGTTTATTCATTGTTGTGTAGTATAATAAGTAGGCTCCGAATGAGAATTTTACTGTCTATGTTTTGGCATATCTATGGTTTTTTAGGTCCAAATTGTTTCATACAAAAAACCTGAAGATATCGATCTAGTGAATGGTCTATTTATGGCATAGCTGCTTTGGTCTTGATAAATCAATTATATTTTGGAATAAAAAAATTGATTTTCGCTTGTCTAACCTATTTTGTAGAATTGGTGCCTGCAATCTCTATTATTCTCTTTTGTTTTAGAGTGTATTATTTACATTACACAATATATACAGGTGTTGACATTGCTTAATACATAGTTTATCATAAAAGGTTTGGCATTCTGAGGGTTAAATTGATGTTTTAGATTTTTATGGAAAGTTGATAAAAATATTTTTGTCATGTTTACTAATCGTAATACTTATTTTTATATTCTCAACCTATTTGTATTTTCATAGACTTATGTTTGTAGTTCGCTGAGGCACCAATTGCCCTTGTCTTCTTGTGTTGATTGTTATGAAAAAATGGGCATATTACTATTAGTTACCAATGTATTATATTTTAATTCCATGCAGGTATTTGTTTTTTTTTTGTTATTTCATGTGTTACATTGTCGTTGTTCGTCTTAGATTTACAAGTACAATAGAATTTCCCTAATCCGCCTGTAAAACTGTTTTTGTTTTACATTCCACAGAATACAGTGGAAATAAATTTGCAGTTGGCGCCTCATTCGCTTTAATTTTTGTAGCAAATAAAAAAAGCACTGTAGACAATTCGACAGGCTCCGTGGTTGACAAGTTAAGATCCTTGGCTACGCATCCGGAAGTCAAAGTTTGCGTGCGTACATAAATTTTATTTGACTAATTTGTGTTATTTAACAATATATTAATTGAAATAGTATATTTGCGGCACATTTCAGAGAGGTAGATACTTTCAGAATAGTCCTCATGTGGGACCACCATCAGGAATCAAGGAAAGTTGCTTCAAATGGCTTTACCTGTGTTTGGTGACCATATCTGAATAGTCGGGTACTTCCCCACCTTCCAAATAAACCGTGAATTTCCTCAACAAAAATATAATTTTATATTTTCAACAACCCATCATAATTCGACATTTTGAAATAGCTAGGGGCCTAATTATTTGGCCAATTTATCAATAAATAAAAAAATCCTTTATTTTTTCCCAATATTTTTATGTTACTTATAAGTACACACATTTTTAGAATAAAAATTACATATGTATAAAATTTAAAAAAATGGTAAATTATGGGAACCCACAAAGGCACTGCCTGTGAGTGCGTAATATAAAAAATACTAATAAAATACGAATAGAAATAAACTTATTAAACCAAATAATATTCTAAAATACAACAACAAGCAAGTTATGTCTATTTTAAAGTTAGGCTATACTAATTGTTGTGAAGAAGTGAAACATAATTAATTTATGACGTGCACCCGACGTTGCTCGACTTTTCTGTACTTTATATAAATATAATATGTAAGTATTATATAAATATAAACCTTCCGGAAGAAATTCTCTAAATGATAGTCCCATTAAAATCTGTTGCGTACTTTAGAAGAACTAAGCGCACAAACAGATAGACACGAATAGCAACTTTGTTTTATACTATTCAGAGATATACTTATTTTTTGAAATACAATAACAAGAATACAAATAATGTTAATTTTGAAGCAATGGTAATGTGAAATATTAAAGTTGGCAAAGAATTTATACGAACACTGTTCCAACATTTCTTTTACATAGTATAATATGTTATTAGCCATTTGTATTTGTTTTGGTAGAATATTAAATATACGCAGACCAATAAAACTGCTATGTGTTTGCATTCATTTGGTATTGATTTGGGGAGTGTAAAAAATATTTTTAGTCCCTTTGCTTATTCTATTTTTTTTTTTTTCGGAATAATTTTGGTTTTTAAATACGAATTTCATGATTTGTTTGCATATAAATAATTTGCGAATATTAAATATTTTAGTTTCTCGGCATAATAAGTCACTGGAGAATGTTCTATTTCTCTTATATATATCTTTAATGTGCTTTTGAGTTATTTGTAGAGGCTTGATAAATGTATCAAGCGCACCACCCCATCCTATCAAGCAGTAAATTATTGCAGATTGCATAGAAAAATAGATCTTTTTCAATGTCGAGTACTTCCTTAAGCCTTTAAAATAGGTACGTAAAATATCTTAATTCAATTTAAGTTCAAGGCAAACTCAACAAAATAAGAAAACTGGCAGTTTTCTTGAGGTAGGAACAGATTTTTAGTTTTAATACACACTTTTTATTTTTGCACACTATTTGTAGTTGTAACACAATGTGATTTTTTTTATCAATATAATTGGTAAGTTAAGTTAGGTTTAAAACTACGAGGGTAGTCCCAGAAGTACCCAATCTGACTTATAGATGGCAGAAGAAATTTGAAAAAAATTCCTGTGGTCAAAAGTACCAACCTTATATGTATAGCTTAAGTTCGAATTTTGAAGACGCTACTTTGTTTGACAGTTATCATTAGTGAACGCTCTCAGTGAATTTCTAAACATGAAAAAAATTGGTGATCGTTAGATGCAATGCTTTAATTTTTGGAAAGGTTTCAGTCCAGCTAATATCAAAGCCGAACTAGATTCTACTCTAGGGGAGTCTGCATCTTTGTTTAAAACAATAAAATATTGGGTGGCAGAGTTAAAATGAGGCCGTACCAGCTGCTAAGACGGACATCGCAGTGGTTGTCCAGTGGGTAACCACCCCAGAAATGGTGAAGATAATCCACAAAATGGTACAGAATGACCGTCGACTAAAAGTGTGCTAGCTAGCAGACATGGTAGGCATTTCAAAAAGTGCTGTACATCGCATATTGACTGCAAATTTGGACACTAGCTGTGCGCAAGATGGGTGCAGTATTGGCTCATTTTGCATTTTGCATTTACCAGTTCACAGATCCGTTATTGCGATGACCAATCTCAATAAGTTAAAAGTTTGAATTGCTTAAAAAAAAATTAAATAGAGTTCTACGAATTAAGGCGATGCACTACGTCGTGTAATATTTTAAATTGAGCCGCTATCAATAACAAACCTCACGTAGATGGCGATAAGGTTTAAATTCCCGCTTAACACCATCCGCCTGTTTTGATTTATGCAAGAAAAAAACATGGCCAAAAAGTGCCTTTTATTTTATTTTGTGGATGTTCAGGCATAAATATTTAATTAAACATTTTATAAATAACTTAATTTGCCACATTATACAATAAAATCATAACCGAAAATGGGTTCGTAAGTAGGAGATTTTGAACTTTAAAGCAGTTTTCATAGGCCTTATACATTATTTTTTTCTGGGATTATAAAAAGACTTATCTAAAAAATACTCGATTATTTCAAAGGCCAAGATGTATTCTACTCGCAGTATTTAATTGAAGCATCTGAAACATTTCTAGGCGACCAAATTTTCAAACCAAAAACACATGATTTTGCATTACTACGTATGGCATCGCCTTAAACACAAAAACAATAGATAAAAATGTTTTAATTTTAGTTTTTAAGCAGTATTACTTTCAAGTTAAAACCTAATTTGGTTTGTATTATTAATACTAATAAAATAATACTTATTTAAAAAGTATTTTTTGTTATTTAATTTATGATGAAATTTTTTTTTGTTATAATAATTAATTTAAGTACATTCCTAGGCAATTTGAATTCTCTATCATACTGTGGTGTATCCATTGATAATAGAAACAAATAAGTTGGGCTATAAACCACTATTAGTATCAAATCGCCTGTCTATAATGCAAATCACATCTATGCACTGGAGCGCCACATCTTTGTTTCTAATAATCCGTGCAGTTTGGTTGTAGTTTGGCGGCAGTTGTTTGGCATCCATGCCTTATCTCCTATTTCTATTTTCTACGGGTTAACACTAGCATATTTCAAAGTGTGTACCTATATACAGCTATTTAGTATCAAGACAGATAATCCTTCAATTAGTAAACCAGCTATTTCCACAAGGGTTGGAAAAATGTTATGTTTCCTCCGTTTATTTAATGTTTAAAATACCTGCAAAACGGAAGATTGTGTAATTTTATTTCACCAAACTCTCTAAGGACGGGTTGTTTCGGAGAATTTGAACAATTCATCAAATTTCAACGTTCATTTTCAAGTTCTGTGAAAGGTTTTTTCAAGTTCTGTTTTTATTTCAGTTTTGTCAAGTAACTAGCCTGTAATGATATAATAACAGAACTTAAATAGGACTTTCACAGAACCTGAAAACGAACGTTGAAATTTGATGAACTGTTCAAATTCTCCGAAACAACCCGTCCTAAGATTATTTGATATTTAATTAAGAAATTACCATTATGTCAAATTAAAAATCAAGTAATTCAGTTCCTCAATCAATGTATTAGTAATTATTATAACCCTAATTTTTATGTTTGCTTTTGGTTATTATTCTTTTTACTTTGTTTTAACCTGTCAACTGTGTTTGGGACACCGTCGTGCTACTAAAATCCTTTTTGAATGCGATTTTAACCCTTATGGATAAAGTGTATGAAAGACAGGGTAAGAAACGCTTGCGCTAATGTCAGTTTAGAAACAACATTTTATTTGATGTATGTAGCTTCTCTGATGGCTTTGAAATAAGTTGTCTATGATTTTTCTGCGAATCATTTTTTCTCTACGGTCATCGAAGAAAAAAGTTATACAAAGAAACCCAAATAAACAATAGATTTTCCTAATAAAATGTAAGAAAACCTGTTTTTATGCAGAGTTCATAGTATAAGTAATTTTGATAAATATAATTCATTTGTTCTCAAGATAAACTTGTAAAAACTGATCATTATATTGACAGTAGTGTTTCCCAATGGGAATTTGTTTTTGTGTTTTTTTTTTTTTTAGATTATTCCTATATTTAAGCAACACTAATTTTCGCGCGGTTCCGAATTCTCGTCCCGTAGTCAACATTTTATCTTTTCTGTTACAAATGTTTTGTTATTACTGTTATAAAATCATATTAAAAAATATGTTATCTGTTTGTGTTTAATATGGTATTTTACCACGAGTGTAAACTGCCGATTAGTGCTATTCGTTGAGCAACGTATATTATCTGTTTAACCACCGCTGAGTAACGCTACCATCTAATGCCTTGCCAATCCTATGATTATTACTTTACGAGTAGTTACTCAGAGGTGACGAATCCCCAACTATATGTCTCCTACCGATACCAAAATTTTTATCAATTTAATCTTGAATAACATCTGTAATGCTGTGATTCATAGTTCTTGCTATGTTTAATGTATAAATATCGTACACTACATAGAATAAAGAAAAAAAACTAGAAGTACCTTCCATACAAATTTGAATGGAAACAAATGTGCCATTGACTTAGTACCTTTTGGTTTTAGCATGCGGTCCGTCTCTTACAGGCATCGCCATCGCACTTAAATTTCTCAATCATGGTGAATCGCAGTTGTGTATGGAAATATAGGCCCAAATTGGGCTTATATTTTGATCATGAAAATTTTCTTTATTCTATTGTACAATATGTTTGTGTGAAACGCTTACTCTAATTTTAAGTTTGAATATCTCAACGCTTGTGATCTTTTTTGTGACCAATATTATTATTTTTTTTATAATTCTGGAATAATGTTCTGAAAAATAATAAATGAGTTCATTTAATAACTAAGCTTCTATTTTTTTGTGAGTATTGATTGCAGTGTCTTAACAAAGGTGATAGTAATAAACACAGTAAATAAAATATAACCAATAACTTTTATGTTTTTTATGGTTCCATGATATTTCATCAAAATGAAAATTCAACACACCTTCAAAAAATGATAGAGTCATTAAAAGTGATGAAACAAAAGCTAGGTTTAATAGTTACCTACATAACCTATTTAACTTAGTTTTTGTTTCATCACTTTTCATGACTTTATATCACTATTTTTAGGTGTGTTGTTAAATTGTCATTTTGATGACATACTCGGTATTTTTTATATCTCTGTTTTTCTGTAATTTTCACAAACATTCCATAAAAATTGATTCTTGTCTCTTTATAAAAAGATATTCCATTTAAGTTTTGTAAATAAATGGAAATCATTATACATATTACATGGGTTTAATTATGCATTTATTATTTGTGTACATATAATTACGTTTCCATGATAACTTGACACACTGACAATTCAACACACCTTTAAAAAGTCATTTAAAGCGATGAATACCAACCTACAAAACCTAACCTATTTAACCTAGTTTTTGTTGACTTTTCATCACTTTTCATGACTTTATATCATTTATTAAAGGGATATTGAATTGTCATTGTGTTAAGTTATCCGGTTACCATAATTACATATGTATATTATTATATCTCTGTGTTTTGGAAACATTGGAGGATGTTGTATCATTTTTTCGAAAATAAAATAATGAATAAAGATTAATAATTATGTTTATTTCCAACGTCTTCCTCCATGGCCACCTGAATCTTATCTATCATATGTGTGGAGGTCATCCTGCGGCTGTGACTCTCGTAGCCCCGGTGGTTAAGACTGCGCACGAGCTTAGCGGCGGAATAGGACGCAACTGCCGGCGGGAACATGTGCGCCTGAACCGTCTCATTCACATGCACATATTGACCCCGAAAAAATATACGCCTGTTATGTCAGCTAGCAGATGTCCCTGACCGGTAGAACGCTTTGCAGAGCCGCCTTCGCTGATAGACCAAGAACTGAATGGGTTGGAGCTCATTCCCTGGTCCGTGCAGCCTTTCCTCAGGAAGAAGATATAATTCCCGTATTTGGAAAAGTTGATTGTGGCGTGACTATTGCTTGCATCTCCCGGCAGTTTCATTTCTGTGTACAGCTTCTCAAACTCGGGAATGTTTGGAGTAATGATCACTCCTGGGTAAGTCATCATTATCAGAGCGTTGGCTGTGGCCAAGGTCCAGAATTGTTCTTCTAAGTCTAAGACTAGGGGCTTCTTATGTAGCTTGCAGAGATTAATGACTTTAGCCACGAGCTGTATACTGTAATAGGAAACATTCTGACAACTCCGATGGCTGCAGCGGCAACATAAACAATGGGTATCCATTTTATTGTATAAAAAATTAAAGGGTCCTTTTACAGGTGAGCACATGATTCTATTCAGTTGTATACAGTACCCACTTGCGATTGGTTGCGCTTTTTGCTCTGTTTTTCATACATAAATAGGACTATTTGCCGATGATTTCAAACTGTACAAACCCATGAATAACCTGAATGATTGTGAAATTACCGTCAGAATAACCAGTTATTTTTTATAGTATGTCACCAAGACATATTCTCAAGAAATGACAAAATAAAAACAATTGTAAATCAATGCTAGGCACTTTAGACGCTTATTAACGGTGGGCCAGTGTGTGGAATGAAGGCTGTTGTCCCCTCAAATTTTGTACAAGATTTGACTGATCGACTGACTGGTAGCACTCCGCGGCTGGACTTATATAGGGTCACATGCGTCTACAACCTGGGAACATCCCAGACAATTCAAGTAGCTCGATGTGTCTTCGTTATTATTCTCGAACGTACGGGATGCGATCTTCGCCGCTGCGCTTATAGAAGATGTAGAATGTTCTATGACATACTACAGATGATTCTCGTAGCCTGCCCCTACAACTAAGGACAGGTTGTTTCGGAAAATTTGAACAATTCATCAAATTTCAACATTCATTTTCGGGTTCTGTGTAAGTCCTATCCAAGTTCTATTATTCTATCATTATAGGCTATTTGCTTGATAGATCTGAAATAATAACAGAACTTGAAAATTAACTTTGAAATTTGAAGAATTGTTTAAATTTTCCGAACCAACCCGTCGTCCTAAGTGAGTAATAAATCTAATTAAAGTTAAAACATCCACATCGGGGTTGCCACTTCGTGGAGAATTCCCCGAAATGCAGGAAATTTCTAAGATTTTCAAGTATTGGGATTTTTGCAGGCAGAACCTTTTTGTGGTGATTCTAGGCATTTTTTGATTAACCAACCATATTGAAAAATAATATTTACAACAATTGTGAGAACGCACTATATTTTCAAAAAGAATATTTTAAAGCCTGGACGAAAGAGAAAATCCGAAAATGACTAGATAATGTAGGCAATAATGCTAATTTCAATAGAATTTTGTTTAATTTTGGAGGTAAACGAACTTCTGGGGAATTTTAAAACCTCTTCACCTCTTGTGGTTATTTTAGAAAGTATGTATTGGCAATTTTGGTCTACATTCGCATTTGAACCAATGATTTTTTTACTGCAATCTTTAGAGCACAGGCGTCAGGTAGGTATGCTGTCCTTGTTCTATCGGTATTACAATGGAAGATGCTCTGAGGAACTAGCGTCAATGATCCCTTCGGCACCGGTGCGTAGTCGGGATACACGCCAAACGCGCGCCCAACATTTGTACACGGTTGACATTTGTCACATGAGAACGGGTCGCTTCTACGATTCGTTCTTAAGTTCAACAGCTCGGCTGTGGAACGAACTGCCGGCCTCTGTGTTTCCTCCCTCCTACAACATGGGACTCTTCAAGACCCATGTTCACTCCTTCCTCTCCACAAAAAGACCCTCCACACAGCATCCCCAAAGATGACATAGGCCCTGAGGGAAATTATTTTCTTCAGGGCCTCCTGTGTGGAGTTAATATAAAAAAATGCAGGTTTTTGGACATCACATTCGGTCATGGATGCACTTTTGCACATTAATTCAATACGATAACATTAGTGACGAGATGCTTACATTTTACCTATTGTTCTTCGACATTAAAAGCGGGTAATCTCAAGAATAAAAAACGTCTAGACTCCCATAAAAGTACAGCGCGGGTTGAAAAAAAAAAGCAGGCTGTTTGAGACTGGTTATCCATGACGTAGGTACGGGTCACGTCAAATTGATTTGATCCATTTTCAGAAGACCCGGAAAATTTAAAACTTTAATAATTATTTTAACTATTTTAACAGAAATTGAAAAAATCTTCCACAGAACTTAAAACTTAGGATGGGTTGTTTCGGAAGATTTGAACAATTCATCAAATTTCAACATTCATTTACAAGTTCCGTGAAAGATTTTTTCAAGTTCTGTTTTTATTTCAGTTTTGTCAATCAATTAGCCTACAATGATATAATAACAGAACTTGAATAGGACTTTCACAGAACCCGAAAATGAACTTTGAAATTTGATGAATTGTTCAAATTCTCCGAAACAACCCGTCCTTAACTTTGAAATTTGAAGAATTGTTAAAATTCTCTGACACAACCCGTTCTAACTCTAAATGAACTAATTAAGTGAACTTTTCATCGGTCTGCCTCCAAATCACTTCAACTCTTTCTATAGTCATTGACTGAGCGTAGTGAAGTCCTGTTTTAACTTGACGATTTCGCCTTCGATTCAAGATGGTGGCCGTTTTATTGGTTCAATACAGATTATTTTTTCAAATGTAAAATCGTTGTGTTTATGTGGACTTTCTTATTCGCATTTTTCAATATTATGGTACCTGCCTGCAGTTTTGAAAAAAGAATTGTCACTAAGATAGTGATGTTTCTCTTGACAAATTGTATAAATTCCTTATTTGAAATAAGAAAATGTTACAGAAAATAATGGATCATATAGTAGGTGAGTGGTTTATCCATGAGTAACTACTTGCAAATAATCTTTTGATTTTAGAGGTAAATTTGGTTTTGATTGATTAAATAAGATAAAATTAGAAATATATTTTTTTGGGCACGAGATGAGTGGTTTATTTATGGTACTAGGCGTACTGCATGGTATACTCAATACTGTTCACAGAACTACCAGTAATAAATTATTTCTACATTGCAATAAAAATAACAATATTTGCATTAGTGTTGTGGTCAGTTTTGAAAGTAGCTTTAGGGACTCTTAGTGCCGCCATTGCTGCAAAGTAAGCTGCTCTGGTGTCTTCGTTGTACCCTCCTAGCACTCCAACTGTCCCCATGTATCCCTTTATCTTGTCGTTCTTCCCACTGGGCAGCAGTCAGTCCATGTCTCTATGCCATTAAAGTCAGATTAAATGGGGGATTTACAGTCCCTATGGCGGGAATATGCCCTGACACTGGTACCTGTTGGTATCACAGCACGCTAATGAAACACAACACAAAACAGGTAAAATACTGTACAGCCATTTTCTCTGCTGGTGTTTGCATTCATTTTTACAATTAACTGTTTTCCAGTGATTACTGGACTTAATTGGTCAAAATTTCATGTAGGATAATAAATTATTATAAGCAATAATAAGTCACCTGTAATATCAATACAAATTGAAAATATCTCCTGAGTAAAAATAAATGCCGCCTACGGGAATTGAACCCGCGCCTTCTGATGTCCATAAATATAATAAGCAGTAATTGTTGATTGAAGTTCTAGTACATATTGAATTATCTGGCGGGTTGGAAATAAGCCAAAGTGGCTCAGTGGTTCAGAGTGTCTGACCAGACAATCAGAAGGTACGGGTTCAATTTCTGTAGGCGGCATGTATTTTTACTCGGAAGATATTTTCATGTACTTAGCGTAATCATCTGTGAATATGTGCCTACGTATAAAGTTTTTTGTGAATATGTGCAAGTGTGATAGGTTTTGCAGGGGCCTATAAGATGTTTAAAAAAGACGAGTGACTACAATCTACATGGAATTAAGTTTTTTTTTTACATTTTTTGTTGATGTTTAAAACATTTGATAGGTATCATTTATCAGAGCTAGATCTTAGAAGGAAGGTTCTCTCAATCTTCATATATTGTCTTCTTGTCTCTGGGCTGTTTAACCTATAGGGTAGGGTGGGGCAAAGATCCGCAATTTTAGGTTTCAACCTTTTTTCTCACCCAATAAGTAAAAGGTCCTGCAGGTTTTGGCTTCACTGGAAATCTTTATTTATGTGCTACAATATACCATTTTATTACTAGCGAAATAAGCACCATTTAGGAAAAAAAAGGAAAGGTAGACAACCTTGCCTTTGCGGACCTTTGCCCCACTGTTTGGGGTAAACGTCCGCAGATGCGGGGCAATTGTCCGCAGCTGCGGATCTTTGCCCCATTGAAATGAAATACACGGAAAAATTAACTTTAATCAGTTTATTTATTCACAGTTATGAGTAAAACCATTCCAGTTCACTGACTGAATAAACATTTCGGGTTGTGCTGGTTTTTTTTGGCTCCTTTATACTCGAAACGACTGATCCCCATTCATAATCGAGAATGTCAGGCCGGTCGGGCCATTTCCATAATTTTCCAGCTTTCACCATTGATGATACAGTGGCATGGGTTTCTGAAACGCCAGTAATAACTCCTGGAAACAGTTTTTCTTCATATCGAACGGTACAAAATTCGCCTATGCACCTCTTTGGAGGCACCATCCGCTCAGACGATTCTTCCATCTTCTGATCACTGTCAGATTCTGAGTCGTTGTAGACCGAAGTTCCAGATGAAATAGACTGAGACTGAGATGAGTCATCTGAATCAAACTGAAGTCTACGTGGTGGCTTCTTCTTCTGCTTTGCTGCCATCTTGAGCTTGTCTTTCCGTTTCATTGCATTTTTAATTTTACCATCTTCTCTTTCTTTGACCAAACTTTCAGCTTGTAATTTTTTGTCCCGAAGGGCTTTCTTGTGCGGAGAAGATGTTAGAAGTGTCGACTTTAAACTTCTTGCTTTGGGAAGAGGTAGTCCGCGCGCGGACCATTGCCCCATGCAAAATGCGGACCTCTGCCCCATTTTGTCATTTTGTAAACACAAACTAATCTAAAAACAAGAAATGCGCATTTGGCCAAATTATTGTCCATAGATCGCCTTTCAAAACCTGAATTATGGAATTGAACCAGTAAAAAAGTAAGCAAAGCGTATAGTAAATTTCATTTTCAACTGAAGATGACCTACGGATTATTACATCAAAACAAGTAAAAAGAATTCTAACCTCATTGTTTTTGTTGTGCCGGTCGGACGCCATGTAACTTTTGTGAGTCGTCTTCTATCAATATTGCCAGCATAAAAATGTGTCTAAAACCACGACAATATTAAGCGATCATTTTAAATTGACGGTGCGGATCATTTCCCACTGCGGATCTTTGCCCCACCCTACCCTATGGACCGACAAGAAACCTTAATAAATAAAAAGATGTTTTTGTTAAAACCAACATGTAGACAATACCATAATTTTAATATATAAGAATTCAGCCTACTTGTGTTTGTGTTCGCAAAACTCGAAAAGTTGTCGACCGATATCGCTGAAAATTTCAAAGTTTGTTCTTATTAGTGCCAGGAATGATTAGAGCGTGGTTTGAATGGTAGGAGAAGTCGGGAATACCTGAGGAATACTTAACGCAATATCTCTGCACCGGAATGAGATAAAGAGTAGAATTAAAGTCAATGTAATGTAGTTTTTTAACAGTAACATTGTGGTATACAGTAGTGATGGTGGAAGAAGTCGGAGACGTTCGAGATCGACATTAGCAATAGCGAAGCATTGCAGGGGTCCGCTTAGGGTTGCCAGACGTCCTTTATTTTAAAGGACGTCCTCTATTTCAGACCCAAAAATTGATCTTGTCCTCTAATTTAAAATCTTTAATAGAGGACAATACTTTGTCGTTTAATTTGGAAAAAATAAATGAATCAGCGTGATTTCGCGCGATGTGCTGCGAGGCGGCGGGCGGCGGCGCGGCGCGGGCGGCTGAGGCGAAATGCGGAACACGGTCGGGCAAATATTGCTCGGCGCCCTCTGCTAGGTGAGGTGACGCGTGACGTTAGAGAGCGTGTTATTTCGTCTGTACGCAAGTAAATCGAATTGAAGATGCCTTTTTTGGAATGGCAGTCCAGCAAATTCTTCGAAAAATGTCTACTTCTCAGGCTGAAAAATACACTACTATATTTTTGGAGTGGTATCAAAATGTACTGACATATATAGAATCGCGATTCGATTTCTCAGAAAATAGTAATTTCCATTGTTTGCAGCCGCTGACACTGACGAAAGAAATTAAGTTCCAGGATTTGTGCATCATGGTATCAAAACTACAGATACCTAATACTAACCTTAATGCATTGTATGAAGAGTTCTGTATATTAAAGCCTCTCCTGACGAAAATTATAGACGATAAGAAAATGTTCTTGAAATTTGGATTCAGATTCTCAAATCTACGGATGAAAACAAGAATCTGCTAAAAATAATACAATACGTATTTTCCATCCCCGTTTCTAATGCCCAAGCCGAAAGGATTTTTTCCTTGTGTACGAATACGTGGACCAAAAACCGAAATAAGTTAAATATTGATACTGTTAAAGCCAAAAGTAATACCAAGTATTAACTATATTTATTACTTTAAATGCAAAATAACTAATTAAGGACGTACTACTTACTTGGCTTCGATTAACATTGTTTTTTTATTAATAAATGTAACTACTGATACCATAACAGCATTTTATTAAAAAAATATTGATGTCCTTTATTTTCATCATATGTCCTTTATTTAATCGTATAAAATCCTCTAATTCATAAAACGGGAGCTGGCAACCCTAGGTCCGCTTGTGTTTTATATTATTGTACTTGAAAAAGTGTCATTATTATGTTTGTCTCCTAACAGCTAATTAGTAGAGGATATGCAAAATGAATGTACAAGGTCGATACTGCAATTGCAGGGCTTCATTCTGTGCGTGTGCATTGATTCTTCAACACTGCAAATGCAAGGGTGCGGCTCTGTGCAAACTCAATTGGAGCAGTCCGCTTCAGGCACCAACTTGCCAAGAAGCCAATGTGGTGATAATACTTAACACAGAGCCAGTTGCCATTTAGCTCAAGGCCGGCCCTGTTATATAATTATTATTGATAGACTTCTCGTGTGCGGTCACTAGAGAAGGAAAAAAGTGCTTTATGCTTTTAATTTATATGTAATATTTAATTTAATTAATTAATGTAAATGTAATAAACAGTTTCAAACAAGTCAATAAATTTCGCAAAACTTAAAACTGGGCGTAGAAAAGAGTGTCAGGAGAATATGTGACACGCAAGTAGATGGTCAAAGAAGTGAGGTTTATTTTGCTAAATTTGCAACTTTATTCCATACAATATTAATATTTGGTTACCAATCATATTATTTATATCCCTGTAGAGTTGACATTTTGACCCTGCGATATAACGTAAAAACATTAAATACCAAAATGATAAAAACTATACAAATTAGTTATTTTTATTTGAATTATGATGCATTTGGTATTTCCCAAATGAGATCATTTATTTGTGTTCAGAAATCACTTTCTTAATAATTGATTGTTGCCATCTAAGTACGCAATTAAAAAAATAAAATTCATTGTAATATTGCGTAGTTAGTGTTAGGTTATAGAAGCGTTTTATTAAAACCAAATAAATTACACAAAGCATAATAATTAAAAATATTTATTTCGATTGTGACTCTGTCTGTCTGTAACTCCGGTTCAATGAACTCTAGAACTCAGATTCACTTTGAATTTAAGTGCCATCGTTTTCAAAATTGTGGGGTTATAATGCAAAACTGACTATTTACAAAAAGTGAACTTTTCAGGAGAGGCAAAAAACTATACCGACTCTCACAAGCATAATACTCAAATTTTTTTTTTTTTAAATAATAACTAAAAATATTTTAAACCACTTCTGTGATTTATAGACTCCGGGGATAATGAGTAATATTTTAAATTAATATTTGAAAATTATTTTTTTTCCAAACATGACTATTTCCTGCAAATAGTGCGTTTTGAAGTAAAACAATGTGTATGGAGAAATATGCGTTTTTGATTTATTTAAACTAAAATAATAAAAACAAGACATTTTTTGGAACAAGTATATAAAAAAAAGTAAGAAACAATAAAAGGTATTAGATTTTCAAGATGTGGCACATCTGCCCAGTTGATGGACTCTGTAATGCTGTCCGAAACGTTGGCCAAAGAAGGAGAAATCCCTACACGGCATAATAACTTAAAAACCTAAATATGAATATACTTTTGGCAGTGAAAATCTCAAATCATGCTTCATGGTCTGAGAATGTTGTCTTCCTGGGGAGGAATGCAGATCACGCCAAACTCTGGGAATTGAATAAAAATGCACTTTCTAGATGAAAAAAGTGTGTAGAAATTCATTAAAAAAAGAATTAAGGCGCGGAAGAATAAATTGAGGGAGATACAGCCGATCAAAGTTTAATAAATTGCACTTCGCGATCTGATATTATCACCATATTCGGACAGCCCGCCGCCATATTTTGTCACGAAAATCAAATTAAAAACTATGTTAATACTTTTGAAATTTCAGTAGTGCCATCCAAAAAATAAAAAGTGTTGCCATATAATAATATCAATGCATGGAAAATTCTGAAAATTAAATATCATTTGCCAGATTGGTAGTTTATTATTTAAAATCTTGTAAATACTTAATTTATGTATATATATAACCTAACCTAACTGTGATTTTCTATAACAAAAAAATGACCCTTTAATAACGCCCACTCGCGTCCCCTTTAGAGTTTTATCCCAGTTTTCAAGTAGTTTGTGGGCTACGCTAGGTTTGTATAGACGGTTTGTGATTTAATACTAATACCTTTTTTCCATGTTATTTCCTGTTACACAAAATTGCCCCTTTAATAACGCCTGCTCGCGTCCCCTTTAGAGTTATATCCCAGTTTTCAAGTAGTTTGTGGGCTACGCTAGGTTTGTATAGACTGGTTTGTGATTTAATTCTAATACCTTTTTCCCATGTTTTTCTGCCTACTCTAACCCAAACTAAACACCTAACCTATTTTGTAAAAAAATATTATTATTATATGGCAACACTTTTTTTTTTTTGGTTGGCACTACTGAAATTTCAAAAGTAAATAGTTGTTAATTTGATTTTCTTAAGTCATAATT
This sequence comes from Hesperophylax consimilis, assembly GCF_061612785.1. Lineage (NCBI taxonomy): Eukaryota > Metazoa > Arthropoda > Insecta > Trichoptera > Limnephilidae > Hesperophylax > Hesperophylax consimilis. The sequence continues at coordinate 31,147,531 of NC_142848.1, forward strand.
GATAAATAAAACATGGTTCCTATGTATCGCGTACGAAGTTTCAAAACCCTATAACTCAGTTAATAGTGCCGACCCCCACCTAATTCTTTCAGATTCGGATTCCCCAGCCCTAAATTAGTCTAAATCAAGTTCGATTTCGGTTATACTCCCATAAACCGAATTTTACCCTCAGATCGCGAAGTGCAATTTTATTAAACTTTGATCGGCTGTATCTCCCTCAATTTATTCTTCCGCGCCTTAATTCTTTTTTTAATGAGTTTCTACACACTTTTCTCATCTAGAAAGTGCATTTTTATTAAATTCCCAGAGTTTGGCGTGATCTGCATTTCACCCAATTCCTGTGCTTCAATAATTTCAATAACTATGTCCCCTTCATTCAAAGTGTCGATCTCATTAGAAGTTTGGATACCTGAACATAAAAAAAAGATTAGCAACAGAACTAAGCTGCTGAATGATATCTTACAAGTATAATACTTCATATATATGTACATAATAGTTATTGTTATTGAAAAGGTATTTATAGGCATTAATCTGAGATCATATAACATTATTTTAAAACGACCAAACAAAACAACTTACATCAAGCTTTCTCCGAGTGCATTTGTTCAGGCCCACCTGAAATAAGCGAATGTAACGTAATATCGCTATCCAATACGTCCGCGTCCATCAGAAGAATGTCTTCAATGTCCTTCTCACTTAGCGAATTCATTTTATTCGAGTATATCTTCGAAAATCCACAAAAACAAGACAAAACCACCAACACAACTTGCAGCTGTCAAACGATTTTGAGGTTATATCATAAACAAAATAGTGCGTTTTGCAGAAAAAAAATGTTGCCGCTCTAATATTTGTATAGGAAATAGTCCACTTTGCAATAACATGGAAATTAGTCACTTTTGCAGAAAAAGGTACTTCTTTTTTAGCTGGAAATAGGTAGTTTTGCAGAAAAAGGTGATTTTCAAGTTGAAAAATGAGGAGGATTTCGTCATTTTATCGTAAAAATAATGATGCCATTCGATTCCTCGGCCTCGAATTAGTCTGACTGCATATATAACTCAATTTCGCCCATTTTGTAAATAGTCAGTTTTGCATTATAACCCCACAATTGGAAGTGTTTGTTTGAAAACTTCAGACAAGCGATAAAGTATCAAAATATAATAATTTTAACAGGAAATAATCTTGATTGCCATTTTCGGAATTGAAACTGATTTGTGCAGAATTTAGACTATCCATGGTTTTTCAGTCTGCGCTAGTAATAGGTAATATTTAATTTGATATTAGAGATTACCTACAATATTACAGCTCGGGAGAAATATTATATTTTTTTATAGTTACAAACACCTAATTCAATTCAATTCAATTTGTTTATTCATTTCAAAAACATTACAAAATTGTTAATTTCCATGCGTTTTTAAAATATTTTTATAATAAGAATTCTTAGATTAATATTAACAGTGTGTATATCAACTATACCAGTGATAATAGAGCTTGCCTTTTAAAGGAAGCTTCATTGATGCAAAACATGTCGATATCCGAATTGATTCTGTTCAACAGCAAGATTGCTCTCCCCACAGGCATGACCATTGGCAAGTTAGTTCTGCAGGCCGGGAGATAAAATAGTCTATGTTGTCGGTGACGTAGATAACCATCGGGAACATAGAAATGAATGCTCTCCATGATGACCGAGTTTTCAAACCATCCACGAATCAGTGTAAAGAAATGTGTAGCAATGCGCACATCTCTCCTGACCCGTAGATAATTCATTCCGAGCATACCCAAAAGAAAGTCCATGGGATAGAGCCACGGGTAGTAGCCATACTCCCTCATGTAGAGAAATCTCAAGAATTTCTTCTGAACTCTCTCCAACATGAGAGAATACTTTACCTGGTGTGGACTCCACCGACATCACCGACCCACTTTCAAGTCTACTCCTTACTAAGGAATTAAATAAAACTATAAGCACCCGGTTATCTCTAAAATTCCTTGTAGTGCGTAGAACAAAGCCCAGAATTCTAAGTGAAGTGCTACATGCCGCCTCAATATGAGCATGAAATGTCAGTCTACTATCAAACATGATTCCAAGATCCTTCATTGTCGAGACACTTTTAAACTTTGGGCGTCCATTGTATACCGGTAATACCAGGTATGACTCGTCCTAGTGAATGACAAAATTAAACATTTAGAAACATTAAACTCAATCCGATTTATTTTACTCCATTCAATAATTCTATTAATGTCTGACTGGAGTTGTTACTTGTGACTTGGAGTGATCTGATGCCTTAGCTCCGAGAATTCAGTCACAATAAAATTCATCATTTTGTTCTTTTACATTGGATTGATCGAATAGGTGTCAGGTTAGTTAATCTATGTGTATTAATCCATTGTCCCTAAACATTGTGTATCGCTTCAACTACTGACAAAAATGGACATTAAACGTACAGGTGACATCTGGCTTTCAATTTTCAAATGCCAATCGCTCTTTAGATAACGAATAATTCATTTCGTAGTGTTGGCAATAATACGTGGATTAAGTTTTCTCCTAATATGTACAAATTAAATTTTGTTAGTAATCGGCGTTGCAGTATTTTTCAAAATGGCGAGTGGTTCTTGAATCGATAATCTTGCTATTAAAACGCCTGGTGGATGCTTCGAGTACTATCACACAGGCTTGTCCAAGTGAGGTTAAAAATTCTAACTTAAAAAAAGATACAATGTAAAGAAACGATAAATAAATCAAAAAAATACCAAATAAAAATTTTGATCACACATATAATGTAGGTATACGTAAAAAAAATTATGCCAGTAAGATTAATAATAATAAACTTGGGGTTTACGAGTCTTATTAAATTTAGTACACCACTGCAGATTTAAAATTCTTGGTACAAAAATAATTCGGAGGTGGGAGCCAATTTTTTAGCTCAACATTTCGTTGGTCAATGGGTTAAGACCTTTACCTACTCAATCAGTAAACCAGCAGGTTACACGATGGTCAGCAAGTTGCTGATTATTTTGATTCAACCAGTTCTGTATATATAAGCAGAATTCTTGTCTGAACAGACTATGAAATAATTACAATAGCGTATTATCCAAGGTTGATATTTTCAGTTGCGAACTTACCAAATACAAGAGGTCCATAAAATAATATTTCTCTGATGGTTTGTGAATAATGTTTATATCTCTATTGTTTATATCTCTATTATGATTTGATTTATATCTACAACCTCTCTCCATGGCTATAAATGTATTGTTTTGTAAATTTTTCGTTTTATCTTTTGTTTTTTATAAATTCTTTAATTCATATTCCTTTCTCAAAAATTTAAATAACTTATACGATATTATGCTGTCTCATTTAAAGTCACAAGGAGGAAATCCATAATTAGTTTTATTTTACTATATAAAACTTATGGACAAACTGATTAAATTTAAACTGTCGATTTCCCGAAAATGAATAAATAAAAAAAAATATGGTCTCTTAAAAAAATATGCTTTGTTTTTCTGTTTAATACCAATTTAGTGAACCTTTTTATGTTTCTTAATTATTCTGCACATTGTTTAGTATGCTTTGAACGTAGTGTGAATCGCTTTCTGACACTAATAATTACTTCAGCACGGGTAGGCCACCCAGTGAGGACAACTTTACTGGATAACTATGAAACGTAAAATAGTTTACCAAAATAATAAAAATTAAAAAAGTCTCCACATTAATTTATTTAACCTTCTTTGATATCTCAATTCTTGTGATCATATTTTGTAGTCAATATAAAATTGATTTTTATAATAATACCCTGGGATGAATGCTGTTAAACTTTTATATGAGTGAAGGGAGAATTTTTGCTGATCCACATAACACAGTTATTATAATGAAATTAATTGATTGTAAATTATTTATTAAAAATGTTTTTATAGGTATGTTAATTAAATATGTTCATATTGCTATGTCTCCCATCTCAAACTTTAATTTTAAAAGTTAACCAATGAAGTTAATAAAAGAAACCATTAACGCCAAACTCCCGTGATTTTTTTACCTCCGTAGTATGTCGAAGGTAAAAATCCCACGAACAGAATTAATAATTTCAGAATACCATTTGGATACTATAAATTTTCTTATCCTACGGGTACTTTTGGCGCTTGAAAAGATTAAATTGAAATGCAATTTTGAAATGTTTCCAATGATATCAGAAGTCAAAAAAATAATGCGGACAAATTAACAAAAGACATTTATTTTATAGTTTATCATCAGAAATTAATAATTTTAAGGTTTTGTTAATTGTCATTGTAAGTAATGTAATCAAGGAATGTGGGGTGGGTTTAATTTTGTGTGAAAAAATATGTAATTATTATATATTTATATTTAATATGACAAGAACAATTATTGATAAAAACAGGTTGTCTCAAAAGTCTTCCTCCATGGCCTCCTGAATCTTATCTATCATATCCGTGGAGGCCATGCTGCGGCTGTGACTCACGTAGCCCCGGTGGCTGAGACTGCGCACAAGCTTGGCTGCAGAATAGGACGCAACCGCCGCTGGGAACATGTGCCCCTGAACCGTCTCATTCACGTACACATACTTAGTGGCCCAGAAGAAATAGGTGCCCGTTATGCCGGCTAGCAGATGTCCCTGACCGGAAGAACGCTTTGCAGAGCCGCCTTCGCTGATAGACCAAGAACTGAATGGGTTGGAGCTCATTCCCTGGTCCGTGCAGCCTTTCCTCAGGAAGAAGATATAATTCCCGTATTTGGAAAAGTTGATTGTGGCGTGACTATTGCTTGCATCTCCCGGCAGTTTCATTTCTGTGTACAGCTTCTCAAACTCGGGAATGTTTGGAGTAATGATCACTCCTGGGTAAGTCATCATTATCAGAGCGTTGGCTGTGGCCAAGGTCCAGAATTGTTCTTCTAAGTCTAGGACTAGGGGCTTCTTATGTAGCTTGCAGAGATTAATGACTTTAGCCACGAGCTGTATACTGTAGGCGTCAGGGGCTAGGCCTGGTCCCATGATAATGACGTCCATTGCCACGATTTCCAGGAGGAGTTTGGCTTCCACGTTGAGAATGGGGCGCACCCTGAAGTCTGGACTGTAGAAGCGGAGGGCGTCAGCTGCCTCCACCGTACAGAAGATGTGCACTTCGTCTGCCCCCACCTAGAGAAGGAGAAGTTTATTATTACGGACATATAATCAAAGACAAATTCTCCATGGCCTCACAATGTATGAAATAGATATTGCCGCAATGCAAGAACATATTTCATGAAATTAATTGTTTATAATGCAAAGGTGCATGTGTGCGAAACTCGATGGACATGAGCTGATTACCATTCACAGTTGACGTTGGCTTCATTTTTTACATGTTCTGTTTTTCCTTTTCCATGTAATCCAGGCCTCTTCAAGACCCGCATTAACAAATCCTTTCCGACAGCCCTACCTTAATTCGCCTCACAACGCTGCCCAGCCGAGTGGCGATATAGTTTCTCCTGTCTTTACACTGTACAGACAGGGGCGCTCTTGTGAGGTGTCACATAAAAAAAAAAATATATAATAACATACCCTAAGTGCCCCCATAGCAGCGAAGAAAGGTGCTCCAGTGTTTTCCGTGTACCCCCCCAGCACTCCAACGGTTCCCATGTAACCCTTTATCTTGTCTTTCTCACCGTAGGGCACCAGTCTCTCAGCCCATGCCTCCATCCCATTGGAGTCTGATTTAATGGGGGACTTGCAGTCACTATGGCGGGAGTATGCCCTGACACTCTGATATCTGTTGGTATCACAGCACACTAACGAAGCGCAACACAACACAAAAAAGAATATTTCAAATCCATTTTCTCTGGCGGAGCTCTTCATATTGACAGCGCTGCTGACTGATGAGTAAAGTAACTATTTGTTAGTATTTACAGGACTTCCACGTTGTTATTCAAAATCCTTGAGAAGTTTTTCAAGCTAATTCAATGTTTTTATGTAAAATAACACCATCTGCACTCATTATGTATTTTATCTGAAGACAGTAGTTACATATTCTGATTTTTTCCTTTATTATCTCGTAATATGTGAGATAATTTTCAGGGGTTTTTAATCTTTTTAAAAATGGGTAATTCATAGACATTTAAATTGACAGATTGCCTAACATGCATTCCAGGTATAATTTCGACGAGCTGGAGGCAAATGATCTGACCATATTTTTGGCACCAGGAGGATTCAAGAATGATTTGAATAATCTACAACATCAGTAGTATGTTGAACGCTGAAGAGCAAATATTGAAATAACCAGACTCGGAATGTTAAAAAACCAAACCTCCTTCAAATAAGGTTACTTAGCGACACTAAAAATGAGTGAGGTGGGTAAATTATAACACATTTGTAACTCATTAAATAGTGAAACTAAATATTCAGGTCTGGAAACATGCGTGAACTTCTGTTCACCCGATTTGGGATATGTAGTAAAGTTTTTTACGCAGCCAGAAATTTGCGATTGCTATTGAAAAGACCAGTAAATCGTAGGCAGATTTTGGATTTTAACTCTTCCAGGGTTTTGATGTCATAGATGACCGGGCGTCCATATTTTATAAAATATTTTTTATCTTTTTTTCTATCATGCGGAAATACATATTTTGACCTCAGAAAGAGAAATAATCACTCTTTCCAGTTTGCTTCAAATATTTATACTGGAATCCATTAATAAAATCCTAAAAATGGCCAAAATGTTTAATTCATATTTCGCACCGATATCGTAACAATTGGTTTAACTTTAAACATTATTTTTTATTATATGAACGAGGTAAAAGTGAAGGTACAGTTTTCTTACAAATTCCCCAAACAAAACGAATGTGTTTTTAAAATATCGAGTTCTCTCAATTTTTCTATGATTGGAGTCAGAGGCGGATTAACTGTTGAGAGCGCCCTAGGCAAGCACCTCATCGGCGCCCCTCTAGCGACCACATATTATAAATTTTAACAAGTACCTAAAGTAGCCGAATTTGTAGTTAGGTGGGTTTTACGTGAAAATAAAAATTTCGTGGGAGGGGGGGGGGGGGGTGTGGCTAGAGAATTTCAAGAAAATAAAATTTGTCCCGAAAAAAATTCATGGGGGGGGGGGGTGGCTAGAGAATTGTTTATGTTGTCTCGTTCTGAGTAGCCTAAATGGCGATATATCGCCCTCGTTGGCAACACTGTTAGTAACATACTACCACTATTTTGAACTTCTTCGGTGTTCAAATTGACCAAATTGCTTAAAAACGAAAATTTGGTATAAAAATTGCTGTACGCTTCTCGTCTCTTTTGAAGTTCAACGACAAGTCTGTCTATAATTACTAAATATACTGTCACTCTAAATGTTTCCCGACCAGATAATGAAAAAGTAATATCTTCGGCAGATTCATCTGCTGTGAGTTTTCTCTTCCGTATCCTCTTGATGTCCTTTTCATATTCTCTGACTAATACGAATTCTAAGGCTTGCTCTTCATATTTATTAAAATTTTCCCTTTCTGAAGAAATTATTAGAATCAGACTGTCATACATTTGAATAACTGTACAAATATCAATATCAACGGACTGTAATTTTTTATTGGTTTTATTCATGTGAACTAAAATAAAACCCCAAAACACGATCATGAAAGCAGTTTCTAGTCGTTCTAATTTCAATCTTATGCCTTTAGCTTCACATACAACAGAACGTTTTTGCTCTGTATTGCTCTCGATAGCAATTAAAGCATTGCAAATTTCTGGAAATGACTCTTTCAAACTTTTGCAAGCATCTGCTCGAGCTGACCAGCGTGTGTCAGATGGATTTTTGACAGTAGTTTTATTTTTTTTATCATTACCTAGGATTATTTGTGCTTGTAGAGTTTGCCATCTTTGAGTTGAAGCTGTAAAAAATGTGTAGATTTCTTGAAGGAGACCAAAGAACCAACAAGCTTCTTGAGCGCATTCAGCGGCACATTCACCCACTAGGTTAAGCGAATGTGCAGAGCAGAGTATATATTCTGCTAGGGGACATAGTTCTTTTATTTTGGCCTGTAATCCATTGTAAATGCCTGACATATTTGCGGCATTATCATACGACTGGCCTCTACAGTCTAATATATTAATTTCAATCATGTCCAATGTTTTAATAATAGCATTTGCTATGTCTTGTGATTTGTGACCGACATTTGCGATAAACTTAAGAAAACGTTCAACGGGCGTACCGTCGGTTTGAATGTATCGGATCACGAAAGTTAATTGGTCAATGTGGGAAATATCTGGTGTTGAATCCAATATTATTGAATAATATTTTGATATCTTGATTTCATGTTTTATTTGTGTTAATATTTTGTTTGCCATCAATTCAATAAATTCGTCACACGTTGTAGAACTTAAGTAATTGGTATATCCCTTTCCCTTGCCGCCATATTGAGCAATATGTTTACTTAAAAACGGATCAAACTCCGCTATGAGTTCCAGCGTCATTAAGTAATTTCCGTTATGAAGAGAGCCAAGTTTTTCGTCATGTCCTCTAAAAGGTAAACCACGCGATGCTAAAGATTTTACAGTGGCAACCACTCGTTTTAAAACTTCACGCCAATAAGTCATCTCTTCTAGAAATTGAGTGGCGAGCTCATGATCGACACGACCGTCAATGTTAGATCTACGTTGCAAGCTCAAAATACATGTTTTATGTTCACATGAGTTTTCGTGGCTTTCTAATCTATTCGATGCGTTCTTCCAATCATTAAAACCAACATCTTGTTTTCCAAAACTAGTTCCACCACCGAATAATAAACAAGGTCCACAATAAACTTTACCTGTGCTCGGAGAGTAAATAAGCCATTTCCTTGGAAGTTTTTCTCTATTTAACAACTTTCTTTCAAACATTGTTTTTGTTAAAAAACGTGAGATTTTATCTTCATATATTCTCTTACTCAATGAAAAATCTGCATTTTGATTTTGATTAAATCCATTAATTGCAATGTATTCTTGTGTTTCGTTATTGATATCCCACTTGACTGGGTCACATCCCACGATAAACAGTCTATTTTGCGACTGCCTCACAACTTCTACGGCTGACGGAGTAGGCAGCATGGACAAATCGTGTTGTTTAGAACTAGTAGGAATTTCACATTGAATAGACTCGGTAGAAGACGCACTGTGAATTGCGTTAGAAAATTCCGAATCATCACTTTTTAATTTAGAAAAAAATGTCTCAATATGTTTCGTATGCTTTATAATATTTTGATTTTTTTCTTCTTTTTCCTTAGCCTTCCTTTTATAAGCTGCACCACTAGGTTTCTTCTTCAATTCACTCATTATTTGGGTAATGAACTAAAACGCAATGTACTAATTAATTCACACAAATACCGCTGCGAGTACGTAATCAATAGAAGCGCGCGTAACCGGCGACATCCAAGCTGAAAGTGATGAGTGTGACTGTCACCCCGTCATCCGTTCGGAAGTCCGGTGCCGGCCGCTTAGCCCCTGCCCCCGCTGCGCCCTTTGCCCTGCAATCTAGCAACGCCCGCGAACGAATCCACGAGCGAGCGGTCTTCTATTAAAAAATCATGCGATGGAGGCATGGAGGAATAATCAAGAAGGCGAGTATGCTTTGGAAGCTCTGCATCTCTACAGAAGTAAATAATCTTTTATATTGTGTAAGCAGGTGCATACTAACTTACAAAATTAAGTTTATATATATATATTTTTTAATTCTAGGGGCGCCTGCCGGCGCCCCTTTGTAACTGGCGCCCCTAGGCACGTGCCTACTTTGCCTTAGGGTTAATCCGCCACTGATTGGAGTAAAATTATAAGTAAAAATTTGGTTAGCATTTTTGAGAACATTTTTCACGTTTGATATTAAAATTTAAAAATTTAGAAATAGTAATGTTTATTTTAAATGCATACATCGGTAAGATAATTTTATCTGGTTTCTAAAACAGTATTTTTTTACGAAAGGGTTTGTTCCCCTTTTCCTGATGGGCTCGTCTATCAATTTGGATGCCTATGGGTGATTACATTTTCATAAGCACAGTTTCTCGTTTGGCCGCCTGCAAAGTTAAAAATGTCAAGCTGTAATTAAAATCATTGCCAAAACATTATAGGCCAGTGCAATTAGCGCCAAAAAGGGGGTCGCGATCGTAATTATTCCGGTTGTCAAAATTTTTTGATATGTTTTATAAACTGATCCCCTGATGTAAAATCTGAGTTTCCGACCTTGGCGCACCTGAAAAAACCGACCGAAGTCGCGCCAAAATATAGTTTTTCCCAAATATCTCATTTCCAATACAAATTTCGGCTAAAGTAGATAACAAGTATAATAGAACATAAAATTACCTACAACTTTTGACAGAACAATTTTCTTATATCTCTAATAGGTAACGAGATAGAAAGTCGTAAAGGTGCGTATATTTTTGAAAAAACAAGTTTTTTGCGCGACTAGGTTTGGTTTTTTGTAAATACCTCGTTTCCAGTGGAATTTCTCTAATCCACCAAAACCAGGCCAAAATTGAAACAGAGGTAAAGTGTTTTGAACTTGGCATTCCTTGATTTTATTTTTCTTTAACAATTATATTTATATATTAGCCGAAATTTGCATTGGAAATGAGATATTAGGGAAAAACTAGATTTTGGCGCGATTTCTGCCGGCTTTTTTCAAAATGGCGGCGCGAGCACAGGTGCGCCAAGTTCGGAAACTCAGATCTTACATCAGGAGATCAGTTTATAAAACATATAAAAAAATTTGGACTACCGGAATAATTACGATCGCGTATCGCTAATTGCACTGGACTATTAGTTTGGCTTTCACGATTATAAAGTCGGTGTAACTAACTAGGTAGTTAGTATTTAGTTATTTAATTTGTTAATTTTCAAAAACGAGGTTGAAGAATTGCATACTATATAGATATAACATAAAAAAGTTTCATTTTGTCTAACCGTGTTTAAAATATTTTCATCATTTTACACATTAATTAAATGATTTATTATTTTTTTAATAACTAGCTGTACCCCGCCACGTCTTGCTGTGGTTCAGTCTGTCTGAGAAGATAGATAAACAACAGCGCGTTTTGCTTTTGCGTTCAACAGATGGCGCTCTTTTTAAAAAAAACGCATATTTTTACCTGTCACAGATGACATCTATATAATACAGGTATATAAAAACATACGCGTATTCCAAATGCAAAGTTGTGACAAAATTTAAAATCAATTGGTAAAGAACTTTCGGAGATTTAAGATTTTGAACAAACAAACATTTACATTTTTATTTCTACAGATTTATTCCGTAAAATATAATTATATTTAGATATCCCTGTCGAGTTGACATTTTGACCCGAAGAAGCGAAGAAGAACACAAAACTTATTTGATTAGGAACTTGTGTTAAGAGTCAGTAATAATAATACTTGGATGACTTGTATAGCGCCGTTTTTGTGCAAAAACACCTCAAGGGCGCTGTACTTACCTACTTGACTATTATTATTGTTATTTCCAGCGGAGATATTTTATTTATAACTTAACTCAAAATATCTCTCTTAAAATTTTCACAAAGTTTGGGTAGTTTCAAATTTTCGTCACATTTAATGTCGCCAGCGCCATTTTGAATTTTGAACACTCGATTCCCGTTAAAAGCCGATTCTCAGGGCATTTCAGCTTTTGAACAAATACGAAACAGCTGTTATAAGATCTTGACGTTTGTACTGCATAGTACCTACGAGTATATGATAATTTATCAAATAATGTTTTAGTTTTTTAAGTTTTTTTTATTAAAATCACACAAATTACACAAAGTCTTAGGACATACAAAGATTATTTATGCATCCTAACAATGTTTCAAAGACCCAATCCTGTCTGATTACGTCTAAAAGGGATCCAAATGATAATCTAGTCTCCTTCAACGGAAGCAATCTTCCGAACAGGCCTTCCATTGATATGCTTGGTATAACTATAAGTGACCAGCTCAGGTACGGGGGCTCCATCGAAGCTAGAGTAAAGTTGGCCTCTCAGAAGCTGGGCGTACTGTACAGGTCCCGCAGATACTTTAATAATACACAACTGCTGACCCTGTACAAATCGCAAGTGCGCCCTACTGTCGAATTTGGCAGCCATCTCTGGTCTGGAGCCCCAAAATACCTGAAAAAAACCCTTGACTCTGTGCAGAAACGGGCGGTCCGTTTGATAGATTCCCCAATCTTAACAAACGGACTGCAATCTTTAGAGCACAGGCGTCAGGTAGGTATGCTGTCCTTGTTCTATCGGTATTACAATGGAAGATGCTCTGAAGAACTAGCGTCATTGATCCCTTCGGCACCGGTGCGTAGTCGGGATACACGCCAAACGCGCGCCCAACATTTGTACACAGTTGACACTTGTCACATGAGAACGGGTCGCTTCTACGATTCGTTCTTAAGTTCAACAGCTCGGCTGTGGAACGAACTGCCGGCCTCTGTGTTTCCTCCTCCTACAACATGGGACTCTTCAAGACCCATGTTCACTCCTTCCTCTCCACAAAAAGACCCTCCACACAGCATCCCCAAAGATGACATGCCCTGAGGGAAATTATTTTCTTCAGGGCCTCCTGTGTGGAGTAAATATAAAAAAAAAAAATAAAAAAAAAATGTGAGTTTTCTTTTATTCAAAACACTTAAACGCAAGGTATACCATATATCTTCAAGCATAATTTATCATTTAGCCCGTTGTCCCATGGATCGGTAAGCAATCGACATCAACCGAACGCTGCAAGACCCCGTAGAAAAGTTCCACACTGAACTGTGCTTCAGACCGTTGCCTTACTATAGAGAACTTAATTTTCCGAGCAGGGTCTTACCAACCCGTGGGACGACGGGCTAAGCAGTTTTATTTTTTAAAATTTTCTATTCTAAGTAATAATATTATATGTATTTGTTTTCTACTACGGAAGATTCACCTGCCTAATTTTAAAACGTTGATAAAACTTTATTAAAACAGTCAGTATAATTTATTAATTTATTTGTGAGTAAGTACCATTGACTGAATAATTTTATATTCAATATTTATTGGCCTTATTATGATAACTTTTGAGGCCAAGTATGATAACTTTTTGATTTGATAAGTATTAAAAACATTTACTGTAAAAACCCACAAATTTCCAAACGGGTTTTCCTCACTGTGCATATTTGATCTAGTTAAAACTGGAATGGTCTTGAAATAAAGTTATGCTACCAGAGTTGACCCGAACTCAGTAGGTTAGGTACTTACACAGATGCATTACTTGCAGACATCATGTTTTTACATGTTAATCGACTCGGAGCCGGCCCTGAGACAAACGACGCCTGGTTCTAGTGAAAATCCAAAGGGCGCTGTATTATGCTGCGTCTAATAAACAGGACAAAATTTCCGCGAGCCGGGCCGCGAATTATGGGAAAGGAAACGCAAAACGCCGATTGCGGTTGCTTTGTTCCTTTGTGGCTCGGCTGGCGGAAATTTTATCCTGTTTATACGCAGTCTTATCACTGCACCAGATACTTGAGGTGGTTGTCCCATAGCCTGGGAAGGGCGACCTCTAGGACCTGCGGGGGCCCGGGCGGGGCGCTGTCCTCTTGGAGGCCCTCTTGCAGCCGGCCTGGTGGCGTTCTATCCTCTCGGGGGCGAAGTTCCGTCCGCAGCAGGAGCACCACACCAGGGACTCGAGGTGGTTGTCCCATAGCCTGGGAAGGGCGACCTCTAGGACCTGTGGGAACCCGGGCGGGGCGCTGTCCTCTTGGAGGCCCTCTTGCAGCCGGCCTGGTGGCGTTCTATCCTCTCGGGGGCGAAGTTCCGTCCGCAGCAGGAGCACCACACCAGGGACTCGAGGTGGTTGTCCCATAGCCTGGGAAGGGCGACCTCTAGGACCTGTGGGAACCCGGGCGGGGCGCTGTCCTCTTGGAGGCCCTCTTGCAGCCGGCCTGGTGGCGTTCTATCCTCTCGGGGGCGAAGTTCCGTCCGCAGCAGGAGCACCACACCAGGGACTCGAGGTGGTTGTCCCATAGCCTGGGAAGGGCGACCTCTAGGACCTGTGGGAACCCGGGCGGGGCGCTGTCCTCTTGGAGCCCCTCGTACAGCCGGCCTGGTGGCGTTCTATCCTCTCGGGGGCGAAGTTCCGTCCGCAGCAGGAGCACCACACCAGGGACTCGAGGTGGTTGTCCCATAGCCTGGGAAGGGCGACCTCTAGGACCTGTGGGAACCCGGGCGGGGCGCTGTCCTCTTGGAGCCCCTCGTACAGCCGGCCTGGTGGCGTTCTATCCTCTCGGGGGCGAAGTTCCGCCCGCAGCAGGAGCACCACACCAGGGACTCGAGGTGATTGTCCCATAGCCTGGGAAGGGCGACCTCTAGGACCTGTGGGAACCCGGGCGGGGCGCTGTCCTCTTGGAGCCCCTCGTACAGCCGGCCTGGTGGCGTTCTATCCTCTCGGGGGCGAAGTTCCGCCCGCAGCAGGAGCACCACACCAGGGACTCGAGGTGGTTGTCCCATAGCCTGGGAAGGGCGACCTCTAGGACCTGTGGGAACCCGGGCGGGGCGCTGTCCTCTTGGAGCCCCTCGTACAGCCGGCCTGGTGGCGTTCTATCCTCTCGGGGGCGAAGTTCCGCCCGCAGCAGGAGCACCACACCAGGGACTCGAGGTGGTTGTCCCATAGCCTGGGAAGGGCGACCTCTAGGACCTGTGGGAACCCGGGCGGGGCGCTGTCCTCTTGGAGCCCCTCGTACAGCCGGCCTGGTGGCGTTCTATCCTCTCGGGGGCGAAGTTCCGCCCGCAGCAGGAGCACCACACCAGGGACTCGAGGTGGTTGTCCCATAGCCTGGGAAGGGCGACCTCTAGGACCTGTGGGAACCCGGGCGGGGCGCTGTCCTCTTGGAGCCCCTCGTACAGCCGGCCTGGTGGCGTTCTATCCTCTCGGGGGCGAAGTTCCGCCCGCAGCAGGAGCACCACACCAGGGACTCGAGGTGGTTGTCCCATAGCCTGGGAAGGGCGACCTCTAGGACCTGTGGGAACCCGGGCGGGGCGCTGTCCTCTTGGAGCCCCTCGTACAGCCGGCCTGGTGGCGTTCTATCCTCTCGGGGGCGAAGTTCCGCCCGCAGCAGGAGCACCACACCAGGGACTCGAGGTGGCTATCCCGTAGCCTGAAAAGGGCGACCCCTAGGACCTGTGGGGGCCCTGGCGGGGCGCTGTTCTCTTGGAGGCCCCCGTGCAGCCGGCCTGATGGCGCTCTATTCTCTCGGGGGCGAAGTTCCGCCCGCAGCAGGAGCACCGCACCAGGGACTCGAGGTGGCTGTCCCGTAGCCTGAAAAGGGCGACCCCTAGGACCTGTGGGGGCCCGGGCGGGGTGCTGTCCTCTTGGAGGCCCCCGTGCAGCCGGCCTGATGGCGCTCTATTCTCTCTGGGGCGAAGTTCCGCCCGCAGCAGGAGCACCGCACCAGGGACTCGAGGTGGCTGTCCCGTAGCCTGGGAAGGAAGACCCCTAGGACCTGTGGGGGCCCGGGCGGGGCGCTGTCCTCTTGGAGGCCCCCGTGCAGCCGGCCTGATGGCGCTCTATTCTCTCGGGGGCGAAGTTCCGCCCGCAGCAGGAGCACCGCACCAGGGACTCGAGGTGGCTGTCCCGTAGCCTGAAAAGGGCGACCCCTAGGACCTGTGGGGGCCCTGGCGGGGCGCTGTTCTCTTGGAGGCCCCCGTGCAGCCGGCCTGATGGCGCTCTATTCTCTCGGGGGCGAAGTTCCGCCCGCAGCAGGAGCATCGCACCAGGGACTTGAGGTGGTTGTCCCATATCCTATGGAAGGTCGCCTCGCAGTCCAGATTTCCGTCCTCTGAAAGAAAATTAAAGCTTTTTTTAATTTTCACTTGTTGATACCGATAAAAACCTTGTATATCCATGTAAGTACCATTTCAGCAGAGCGATACTGTGATACCTCTACCCGTAGAATAAGAAAGAATACTCTGGGAGTATGTACATACTTTATAGGTATGTACCTATTTTAGCATTTACTGTGTTAGGCCCTGTTCACACTTCCGTTTTAAAAACGGATCCGTTTTAAAAACGGACCATACTCTACGAAAAAAAATAATTGTCGATTCAACAAAAACATGTTATTTGCTCATTCTTCAGTAATGGTGCGCAATGGACGACGATGAAGCTCTTGTTGTCATGTGGTACTTATTAAAAAGAAGGAAAAAAGTGAAAAGAAAATTTTGGGTACACCACAGACATAGGAATTAATAGACGAGAAGATAATGGCGAGGGGTAAAATCAACTGTTGAAGAACGAAGGGAGTGAAGCTGACTGTGATTCGTCAATAAATCAATCTGACAGTAAATAGGCATCTCGCATTATAATATCACCATTTACTTCTTAAAAGTAAAATCTGCTTTTGAATGAATAAACATTTTTACATGGGAGCGCAAATTACTCGCCACGTTATGAACAAATTTGCGAAGTACAAATTCGGCAAAAAAATTCGGTTCTATTTTCAGAGTCGAATATTTCGTTTAAGTATTTAGTTAAGACACTTTTATAAATGTTCATAATTTACTTCCCAGCAACCAACCAGCTTTGTGTTTCGCGTCCAGACGTTTCTCGATGTGATAGTAACAACTGATTCATATTATACGATGTGAATATGCTAAAAATAAAGTAAAATAATGCTTATATATGGAATGTAATACGACAATTGGGTTTATTCTCTTTTTCACATCTATTTTTACAAGTTTTCATAGTACAAGTCAACATTTTGCCGTGTTATTTCGTAAAATGAACCGATGATGCCTCGACCATAGTTCGCACAAGAATGATGACGTCACGTTTTCAAATTTCACTTGAGGCCATACGCGAGCACAGCCGGCTCCAATGGAACCGGTATGGGGAGTGGGGATAATACGCTTTTAATCACTTAGGGCAGGTCTACTAATATTCATATGTCTATGGGGTACACCCAAACCAAAAAAAAAAAAAAAGAAAAAAAAAATTATCTAAGTTTATCTAAGCTAAGCATCGTTCCTAGTTGCTCTGGAAATTTATCCCAAAATTAACAGAAATAACTCGTTTTTCGACTCAATCTTAACTTTAAATAGTAAATCATAAGTGTAAAATCATCATCGAGTGTTATCTCGGGCCCCCAATACAGGGCACTCGTCCTTTTAATATCTTAAAATCTCCCATTTTCAGACGTTCTGTTATTGTTACCTGACTACCCACTGACAGACAAAACCACAGAAAAAAACATTTGGATCTGACCATAGAAAAAGCCACAGAAAAAACTTTTGGATCTGACCATAGAAAAAACCACAGAAAAAACGTTTGGATCTGACCATAGAAAAAACTAAGAGAAAAAAAAACAAACAAATCAAACAATCGCCCTATCTATTCCACAGACAAAAAAACACATAACATAACATTTAACAAAAAATACAATACAAGTGATATGTAAGACATTAAAAACAATAATTCCTGAATGGCAGATTCCCCATGTACCCCCCCAGGGGGTAAAGATCCCTTCAAAAAATCGGGAACTACGCCAAGGTCACCGATAATCCGGAGCCGTAGCAGTCCAGAGCTAGCTAAGTCTCCAAGACAAACCCGAGCCAAAAGTAGAAAGGTCATGGATAAACAACAAAAGAAGGGAATCAAGACCAATAATTTCCACTTACACCAGCTCTGCTTTTTCTACCACCGCCGCTACTACAAAATCCTCACCAACAACAGTCATATCCAGTCTGGCGCTTCTTTCTACCCAAGAAGACAAAACTCCTCCCATCAAGACCAAACCGATCGTGACTCCTATTCAAACCCCCCAATTTACTTCTTCTCAGAATATGAACCAGTCCGAGTCAGCTCTAAATATTGTACAAGTTGCTACTCTGGCACTGAAAGCAGCAGAACCTCTCAAGAGTACAATATCCAAAGAAGTCCGCGAAACCATAATTTCATCTTTACTGGAAATAATTGAAAAAGGAGCAAACTTGGGACAGCAACTTCATGCCCTGGAAGTCCAACTACTTGAAACAAAAGTAGAAAATGCAGAATTTCAACTGAAGGCAGAAGAAAGGCACTGCAGGGAAATAAAGGCCTGTGCCAACGCTCAAAAGACACCCCTACTCAGTTATGCCTCAGCAACGGCAAATCGAGGAGATGACACTAGACATGCCATAATAGTTTCATCGTCAGAGCTAGGAGCGACGTCGGAATCTATTACATCAACAATAAAGGATATCATCAAGCCAGCAGTTCTCAGGGTGGGTGTCAGTGGACTGTCGAAGGCCAAAAATAACAAGGTAATTATTACTTGCCCTAAAAAGACAGACGCCGTAAAAATACTGACAGAAATTTCAAAAGCAAATAAAGGATCTCTAAAAGCTCAAGACGGCAAGCTGCTCCGACCTACAGTGATCCTCAAAGGAGTTGCAAATGAATATAAAGACAGTGAAATCCTCCATATGATCATTCAGCAAAATGATCTTATCTATGAAAAAATCCAAGACCGAAAACCAGAAGACTGTATGAAGATCCTTCGAACCACAAAAAATCGAAATGAACAATTAAGGAACATAGTACTAATAGTCGACAGTGAAATAAGAAAAGCACTACTCAGTCTCGGCCGTATCAACATCGGGTACATGAGGGTGCACGTGGAGGATTCCTCATCACTAGTTCAGTGTTTCAAGTGTATGGGATTCGGTCATTCCTCTTCCAACTGCAATGCTACAAAAGACAGATGTCTCCACTGCGATCGAATCGATGGTGTGCCCAAAAAAGGACGACGATTCAGCAACAAGGTGTTGGAATTGCAGTAAAATTTCTACCAACAAAGATGTTTATTCGCATAAAGCAAATAGTAGACAGTGCCCTTATCGGCAAAAAATGGAAGAGAGAGCCCAGCAAAGAACTGACTATGGAAAATAAGGGACTTGAAGATCTAAATGAGGAAATTGAAGCCAAATTGAAATATGGAAATTCTATGTCATTTGAAAGTCCAGAACAGTGTGGTAAAGTATTCACAGAAAAAAAACTTTCTCTGAAATTGCTAACTTTAAATATCCGAAGTCTAAACCGCAATTATCAATGACTTTATTGTATTACTTCAGAGGATTCAAGTTAGTTTTGATGTGATTATTCTAACAGAGTGCTGGCTAAAAGAAACATACCAACCAAAAGAAATTCCTAATTATAAAGTATATCACACTGAAAGTAATTATAATCACAATGATGGAGTTATCGTTTACGTTTTGGAAAAACTAAAAATCGTTGTTAAAGAACCTAATTTCGCAGAAGGAAATTGCTTATTAATAAAAATAGAAA
This sequence comes from Hesperophylax consimilis, assembly GCF_061612785.1. Classification (NCBI taxonomy): domain Eukaryota; kingdom Metazoa; phylum Arthropoda; class Insecta; order Trichoptera; family Limnephilidae; genus Hesperophylax; species Hesperophylax consimilis. Next base: position 31,166,786 of record NC_142848.1, read on the forward strand.
ATGATATAAGTATTGTAGCCTTATACTGTTCACCATCTTTCAGAAAAGTGTCGACATTTTTAAGTTCTTTAAACTCAGTACTCTCAGAAGTAAATCACTTTCAAAATGTTACTGTAACGGGAGATATTAATATAGATTTGCTGAACGAAAACCATCCAAATACTGTAGACTACAATATACTCATGGCGGAGAAAGGCCTTAAAAGTGCAATTCTTCTACCAACACGGGAAAATTCCTGCCTAAACCACATTATGGTAAGATCTCGTAAACGAATCAATGCTATTGTCTGCAACACAGCTATCACAGATCATTTCCCCGTAATACTGGCCTTAGAGACGAAAATTGTCAGAGAAAATAAAATAAAAAATATCGAAACTCTCCTAAATTTTGAAAAAATTAATGAAGACATGTTGAAACAAAACTGGACATCAATATTGACATCATCAGACGCAAATCTTGCAATGGAAATTTTTGTTCAAACTCTTCAAAATACAATAAAAAAATATGAAACCAAAAAACAAAAAAAACAACAAACGAAGCATTACAACCATGGATTAACAGAGGCTTAATAAAATGTATTAAGAAACGAGATAAGATGCACATGCAATGTAAAACACATCCACAAGACGAGACCATGAAATTTAATTATCTTAGATATAGAAATATGTGTAAAAAAACTATTCACTCTGTAAAAGAGGAATATTACAAAAAGAAAATCGAAAATAACTCACAAAACCCAAAGAAAATTTGGAACGTAATTAAAGAAATTGCTAACATAGCCCCGAATAAAATCACAGACATCTCGCAAATCAAGACGGAGCAAATCTCGACAAATAACGCCGACCCTGATATAAATAGACTTAACACTCTTAACAAATACTTTGTAACAATAGGACAGACACTTGCCAATACGTCCCTAAATAAGATGAAAACAACAGAGAGACAGCTAACTTTGAACTACAGAGCAAGAAGAAGCCAACAAAATTCTCTTTTCCTTCTATCAACAAACAAAGAAGAAATTAATAGGATAATCTCTGAACTGAAACACAACTCAGCACCTGGAATAGATGGAATCACTGCAAATGTCATAAAGAAATGCAAAGAAGGTATAATAACACCGCTAACACACATTTGTAATCTCAGCATGCAAACTGGAGTATTCCCAAATTGCCTCAAAAAAGCAATTGTGTGTCCTATATTTAAAGGAGGAGATCCGTCTTCTCCTAGTAATTACAGGCCGATCTCTCTATTGAGCATTTTATCTAAAATCCTGGAAAAGCTTATAAGATTAATGAATTACTTTAATAAGAACAAATTAATCTCGCCACAACAATTTGGGTTCCAACAGAAAAAATCAACTGAACATGCGATAACAGATATGACCGAATATTTGGCGAAGAATTTAGATGCTGGTAAAAAATGCGTGGGAATCTTTCTAGATTTACAGAAAGCGTTTGACTCAATTTCACAAAAAAATCTATTAAGGAAATTAGAAATGATGGGTGTGAGAGGCATCCCACTCGCATGGTTTGATGACTACCTCTCGGAAAGAACTCAATTGGTAAAGAACGATGGAAAGTTAAGCAACACGGAAAAAAATTTATTCGGAGTACCCCAGGGCAGTACACTTGGACCAATACTTTTTCTTGCGTATATAAACGAACTATGCAAAATAGACCTAGAAAATGGGAAAATAATATCATTTGCCGATGATACAGTTTTACTTTTTAAAGGAGAGACATGGGAGGAGATAAAATCAAAATCTGAAACAGGTCTAGTAAAAGTATCAAAATGGCTAGAATGCAACCTCTTGACATTAAATGCCAAAAACACAAATTCAATGTTTTTTTCTATGAACAAAAGAGGCAAACCTAACAGTGACATTTTTTTTATTTTTATTTTTTTTATTTTTATTTATTCACATTTAAACCCGCTAAACTACTTGTGTAGTTTGTCAGCAGGGACATAGAGACAACATTTATACACTCATAAGATACAATTTGAACGGTACATAATTACATAAATTGGTTACATTGCAGAAAAGTTTAAATAGCAGCATAAAAGCCTTATATAATAAGCAAGTAAAAATAAATGTATGAACAAATTAGTATTATCAACATAAAACATAAAAGCCTTATAAAATAAGCAAGTAAAAATAAATGTATGAACAAATTAGTATTATCAACAAGTACATCAATAGTTTCATAAATAGAGGTAGGTAGTCAGGTATTATAAAATAATTGTTTTTCCATTTTCTAAGAATATGAATTCCATTTCAGGGGCATCAGTATAGATCATTATTATCCAATAACCATTTCCTTAGATTATATTTAACATTGGCAGTATACATGTTATTATTTTTAATTGTCATTGGTAATAAGTTAAACATTTTGGGTACTATATAGTTTAAAGTTCTTTCACCATATTTATTAGTACATTTCGGAACTACCAGTCCTTCATTTTGAGTGAATCTTGTGTTATGTTTATGGCAAACTCTTTCCCTATACAATGAATCAGACAATATAACATGTTGACTTACAATATTATAAAACAATAATCCTCTGACAGGTAAAATATTCAGAGACTTGTATATTAATTTAATGTTACTTCTGTGTTGATTGTCATATTTATAGATTAACAATTTTATAATGGAGTTTTGTAATGTTTGTATATAGCTTATATTAGTTTTACAAGAATGTCCCCAAGAAGTAATTCCATAACGTATAGTGGATTCAGCCAGAGATAAGTAGATTAACTTTAAAGTACTTATAGGCACGAAATATTTTATTTTATAAATCCTACCCACAATAGCTCGTAGACGTTTACAAACATTAGCAATTTGTACATCCCATTTCATGTAGCAGTCAATAGTAACACCCAAATATACATAACTTTTGACAAAATCAATGGTTTCACATGAACAGGGCTGTGCAACATTTTTATGTATGCAGTCAAATGTGTGTGTATATAATGAAGGAATTACATTACATCTGGCGTGTGGAGATCTGATGTGCATAATTTTAGTTTTTTTGGCGTTTATAAAGAGGCCTGCATCATGCGACCATTTCAGTAGGGCAATAAAATCATGTTGCATAAGGTTCATTGCAGTAACCAGATCTTCGTGCGATATTACGAGCGCCGTATCGTCTGCATATACAAAATGTTTAACAAATGAAAACAATTTTCTCATAATTGAGACATAAATAATATAAAGGGTTGGCCCTAGAATTGACCCCTGTGCAACACCTTTTGAGATATATTTTCTTTTGCTAAATTTTTTAAGAATTTTTACTCTTATTTGTCGATCAGTTAGTAAATTTTTTAATAAAACTAGCAGCTTTCCTCTAATTCCTATTGCCTCCAGTGTTTCTAATAGTTTATTTGTATCAATGGTATCAAATGCCTTAGAGTTATCTATGAATAAAACCAAAACTTGTTTTTTTAGATTTAATTCATAATTTATGTGATTTGAAAATTCCTGAAGCAGCATTTCCGTACTTTTTTTCTTTTGAAATCCATATTGGTTGGGATCCAACAAAGAGAAAGATTCTAGATATTTATTAAGTTTTATGGAAATGTATTTTTCAAGTATTTTTTCTAGGGCTGGCAATATGCTTATTGGCCTATAATTTTGAATATCTGTATGTTTGCCCCCTTTGTAAATTGGCCTAATGATGCTACTTTTTAGTTCATCTGGTATTACTGCTTGCGATAAAATTAAATTGATAAAGTGTGTTATAACAGGCCCTAAAATATTAATATGTGTCTTAATGTCAAACATTCGAATGTTGTCAATCCCTGGTGACTTTGAATTGTTTAATTTGCTAACAATAATATTGATTTCTTGGCAGGTAGCTCTGGGTAGGTACATACTATGTTGCACTTCATTCGGCCTGACGGTCGATGCTAAATAATCACATTTATGTATCATAGAGTTAACACTATTTGTAAAATATTCAACAAACTTATCTGCTACGGTTTCTTCATTATTCGTATTTAACATATATTTCGAGATTATTTCGTCACAACTACTTTTGGACTTGCGTCCTAATAATTTATTTATTTCATCCCAAGTTTTTTTTGTATTTCCAAAATAATTTTTGAATTTATTGTTAAAAAAGGTAGACTTACATTTAATAATTTCTTTTGTCACCTTATTTCTGAAAGTTTTATATTCCAATTCAAAGAATTGATTGCTAGGAAAATTCTTCCACCTTCTGTACAATGAATCTTTTTTTTTAATGTTTTCTAAGATATTAGAAGTTATCCAAGGTTTTATTGACAGAGGTCTTTTTTTGGGTTTATAATTCATAACGATTTTACTCTGTTCATACAAATTCTTAAAGTTGTTTTTAATTTTACTATATAGTATATTGCAATCTTGTTCCTCAAGCAAGGAGTACCACTTAAAATTATGAATGTTTTTGTCGATTTTGTTTTGCGATAAAAACGAAATTCTTTCCCCGTGTTCTGGGGCTTCTTTCCTTGCACTATATTTAATATTAACTGCAGTTAAAAAGTGATCCGCTATAGTAATATTATTACATACACATGAGGAAAGAGAATCGCTTTGTTTACATCCACTGTTAAATCGGACAAATATGTGGTCTAAACAAGTACGAGTAACTTTTCCTGCTAAAACTGCTTCTCTAGTTACGTCACAAATACATTTGATTAAATAATTATCCGACATTATATTTTCATATGCCATAATAATAGGGTTTTGACAATTTAACAAGTCTAGATTAATATCTCCTATAAGTAAAACATTTTCTTTGGGGCTTATAGTATGCAGAATGGCAGATATTTCATTAAGAAATTGTGGTTGGCTACAGTTGGGGGGGCGGTATATTGCTATGATGTTTAAAATACTCTTGTTTGGAAGTGTCATAGAGCCAAGCACACATTCAAAATGATTTGTTTCTATTGTTTTCTGTTGAAATGTGAATTCATTTCGAACATATAGCAATATACCTCCTCCAGATTTTTTAGTTCGGCAATAGTTGTAGCAATTAAATCCAGGAATATTATACAGACAGACAAGATTCGGTGTTATAGCCGTTTCACATAACATTAACACATGAATATGCTTCCAACAAGTATTTAAGTAGACATTCAAAGTATCCCAGTATTTATAAATCGATCTAACATTCAACTGAACAATATTAATATTTTCCATATTGTAGTTGCTATGAAACTTTAGCCAATCACAGAAATTATGAGTATTTTCGTAATCTACCTCGTCATCTTCTTCAATGTAATTAGACGCCATAATCAATAGTTGCAAAGTCCTTGGCAAGGGCAGCCTTGTAGGCCGGGCAGGAGTCCTTGTCTCCAGTCGGATGTGCAGCGGGCTTCCCAAATCTTGTACAGGTGGCGCAGACAGGCTCGGCGGCGGCTTTTGGGCAGTTTATCCGGGCGTGACCTTCGCCTGCGCAGTGTCCACATCTTTGCTGGTCCTTGCAAAACTTGAAGGAATGTCCGATCATTTGGCACTTGGAGCACACTGTAAGTCCAATGAAGTCACGAACACGGCACACATTCCAGTCCACAAAGACTTTCCCCTGCTCCACCAGCACGTGACGAATGTGGGCAGGAACCTCGAAGACCCGGTGGCAAGTTGATCCAGTTCGAGCGCCAGCAAGGTGACTTAGCTTGCAACTTTTTACTGCGAAATCTAGGCCTGCTTTGTCCTGGGCTCCTGCTAAGGCATTTTTTAGGAAGCACTCGTCCGTTAGGTCACGAGGAACATTGAAGAAAATCACCCTTGGAAGCCGTTTTGTTGGTAATCGAGCGCTTAGAGTGTCCGAGTTTGCTAGACATGGGGTTTTCAGTATTTTATCCTGATCTTCTTGTGTTGCAGTATGGATTACAACGCCTTTGTTTCTGATTCTCCTAATACCCGTCACACGGATTCCAAGTTCTGATGGTCGTAATGTATCTTTTAGTAGCTGTTTCGTATCGTCGCTATCTTTTGTAGAATCCAGCTTTGGGAAGATGCATACAGCAGGTTTGGGGGTCCCAACGTTAAGTCCTGAGCGGTTGATTGATGGTATCATCTTCTGTGGGCCATTTTTCACAATATCGGCAAACGATAGGCTTGCTTCCGTGGCATCGGCTACTCTACGCATCACTGGTCCTAGATCCGACTCCAACTGCAATATTTTTTCTAACCTGTGTTGGTTTTCTGCTTTTTCAATCGCGATCTCTCCCTTTGCCACTATTAATTTGGCATTAACTGTTGCCAGATCAGCTTTGAAACCCTCTCGTTCCAATAACAGCTGTGAAACTGATCTGAATACAGCGGATACATATGCGCTTATCCGCAGTTGTTGATCCTTTGAGACTCTTGACTGCTTTTCAGCAAGGACATCTTGGAGTGCTCTTAGACTTGCTTCAGTGTCGTTCAGTATCTGTACTGAGGACACTGGGATTTCACTATCATTTTCAGACACGTCGGAATAGTCCGATGCTCCGTCAGATTCCTCATCTTCAACCACTGGAGAAATCATTCCCGAGGCCTTTTTTTGTGATGGGGACGTCATCTTATCCAGCATTCTTTTTTTACGCCGATGGCAGCATTCATCAGGCATCGGTGGGATGGACATTTCAATGAGAACAAACACACAATCTTAGGTTGTTTTAAAACTTTCGATAAAAATGTTTAGAATCCGCTAGAATAGTATTATTTTATTACTGTTTTATCAAATAAACTTTTTTGGCACTTAAATTTTCCATATAAATACTGTTTGCACACGAATTCGGAGGTTTTTTTTAGTTTTTTTGCAAGAGCAAAGTGTAAACACGAACTGCTGTCACTGCGATTATTGTTACATTGATTTTAATTTTATTTTAATTTTAATTTTAATCATCCATTTTAATTTTATTTTAATTTTTTATTATTTTTACTAATAAGACATTATTAGTGTAATACTAATTAAACTGGGGACTCGCTTGCAGATAAAATTACAGTTATTCATTCACCATCTAGATAAATTTGCGAAAAAAAAGTTGTAACTAAAGCCAAAACTACAAATCTGTTATTTTTATAATAAATGTTTAATGCAAGATACAGACGTAATGCGTCGTCTCAACGGGGTTGGATTTCTATTTTGATATATAAAATTACATTTAAATGACACCTGTACCCCAGGAACAAAAGTAAACAGTCGCTTACTTTTAATCTCCCTCATTGTAAGACGAATTCCAAACAAAACTCATTTATCTACAGATCCACACACTCTTTTAACTTAAATTATTACCATATTGACATATTTAACTCGACTTTACGCGACATAAAACAAAAACTCAATAATCAACAAAACTCAAACTAGAAGTTCAATCCCTATATATTCCCGTCCTTTGCCTCTTAATCCTTATCCTATATTTCCCCCTCCTCCCCCCCACCCTCCTTTATTTTAATATTTTTAATATTTTCTAACTAAACAAGAAATTAATTTAAGAGAACATCTCTATGCCATTGTACACCAATGTAACACCATTAACTATTCATCAGTGGAAAGTTCATAATTGGCATAATTAATAATATTATTATTGTATCATTATATAATTAAAGATTTGCTGTCAACTTTTCCAAATAAATAAACACAAATATCTCACCCATGCGCATGTCAAGACCTTGAAAAGGTGCAATTAGTCAAATATCTGAGTATTTTAATAGATGACTCTTTGACCTGGAGAGCGCATATTGAAAATAAGGCCAAACGAATAAGCAAACTAATTTTCTTCTTGAAAGATATACGCAACATTGTTGATAAGAAAACCATTAAAATAGTGTACTATGCTTTGTGCCATTCAATTATCAGGTATGGCATACTAAGCTGGGGCGGTGCGGCCAAGACTATACTAGATCCGTTAGCCAAGGCACAAAAAGCTGTTATAAGAGTGATGGATAAAAAACCTTACATGTATCCATCAACACCCTTATTTAAGGAAACAAAATTATTAGATGTAAGACAGATTTATATACATGCACTCATAATGTACTATACAAACAATCCCAAGCTTCATAGTCTTGTTGATCACAGCTACACAACAAGACTAAGATCAGAACAAAGGATGATAGTACCAAAAATGAACACATCGTTTGGATAACGTTTCCATATATTTCTGGCTCCTAAAGTCTATAATGGGTTCAAGCAGCAATGCAGTAAGATTAAAACAGGCCCTCTTCAAAAGAAAATAACCGTATGGCTCATAGAATGTGGCAGAACCAAATCAGAAAGCTTCCTGAATGAAATTATTGTCTGACTGAAGAAAGACCATTAAGTGAATTCATTCCGACTTTATCCATATTATCGCATATATATTTATTATTTTTGTATAATTGTGTTTAACATTGTATAATTGTGTTTTTATTTTATTTTATATGTTTTTTATATTTTCTTATAATTTCTTTTTTATATTTTCTTATTTATTACCACCATAATACGGGCATTTGCCTAGTTTGGGGTATTAATAAAAAATAAATAAATAAATAAAATAAATCATAGCCGAATGATTTTCTGTAGGAATTTTCCAAGTGTTAATTGGTGAGTTGAGAAGTGATGAACTAAAGTTATTTAATTATTTTAGAATAATAATGATTGGATTATTTATATAGCGCCGTTTTCACCATGAAAAATCACATCAAGGGCGCTTAATGGCTTAAGAGAATGTCTATCACTTCCTTTAACCATCTACTGGAATGAGTTTCAGAGAGCTTAACATATCAAAATACAAAATTGAGAAAGTGCATTTGTCCTGAAGAAAGGCTATCGATATTTTAAAGTAAGAAAACAATAACAACTCAAATATTTTTTATTATGTGTTTATTTAACTAATACGCTCTTCCGTGCATCTCATTAAAGCTTTAAAATTTAAAAAAAAAACTTAAAAAAATAAAAATTTTGATGTACAAAAGTTGTGTACACCAAGTGTTTTGTTTTTATTTAGTTAAAGATAAAATATTACCATACTCTTTCTTCGACCAGTGGTATTAAATTTTCGGGATTTATTTCCTTATCCATTATTGTAGTTTTGATTTATTTACTTAACAAAATAACCAAATACAAGCACGCAGCGTGCCTGCTTCCTTGCGACAGGGAGCGGGCGAGGAGGGGTCGGGGTTTGGCGGGGACTCTGCCGGAACGACTGGACGACAAGTGCGAACAGCTCCTTAGGGTAACTGTAATGTATATTTGTATATATCTCCATACTTCTAGAGTGTTTCTTCCTAATTCTATGGGTAGAGGTATCACAGTATCTCTGCTGAAAGATCACAATTAAGATTCTAAACGTTGGTTAAATGGGATCAGCCGTGTTTGATAACCAGATCTGAACAGCCGAGTACTTCACAACCTTCCTTTTCCCCAACTCCTTCTCTCCTCAAATGGGTATGCTGTACTCAGGACAGTTCGGAACAGTCGGGACTGTTGTGCGGTATCCATATACAGGATTTTCCAATAAGAGGTGTTATTTTGAATAGCCCACTATTTCGGTAGATGTTACTTTTTGACATTTGACAAGTAGAAACTACGCCATTAATAAAAATGGAACGATACACGTTTCAACAACGCATTGAAATTATTAAAATTCACTTGAGTGAATCAAATGCAAATCATCTTGAGTGATGAGGCCCATTTCTACCTAAGTGGCTTCGTCAACAAGCAAAATTGTCGCATCTGGGGCTCGGAAAACCCAAGAGTTATTGTTGAAAAGCCTCTCTATCCTCAGCGTGTGACTGTTTGGTGCGGTTTATGGTCCGGTGGAGTCATTGGACCTTACTTTTTCGAAAATGAGGTTGGAGCAACAGTTACGGTGAATGAATCGCTATCGAGAGATGATTAATGATTTTTTATGGCCGGAATTGGATGGTATTGATTTGGACAACGTTTACTTTCAACAAGACGGCGCTACGTGCCACACAAGCAACGAAACCATTGATCTTTTACGATTAAATATCAAAATAACACCTCTTATTCGAAAACCCTGTATATCCTTAGAGCTAGATTTAGTTCTAAACCAAGGCCGCCAGCTACGAAAACCCTGTATATCCTTAGAGCTAGATTTAGTTCTAAATCAAGGCCGCCAGTTACGAAAACCCTGTATATCCTTAGAGCTAGATTTAGTTCTCAATCAAGGCCGCCAGCTACGAAAACCCTGTATATCCTTAGAGCTAGATTTAGTTCTAAATCAAGGCCGCCAGCTACGAAAACCCTGTATATCCTTAGAGCTAGATTTAGTTCTAAATCAAGGCCGCCAGCTACAAAAAAGTGGTTTAGCTTCTTTTCAGGGAATCTAACTCCTTTTTGTATTCAAAACTCACCAACGAAAAGTGACAATTTAAGAGCTATTTCTTTTTAACTTGATATACTTGACGCCTGAATTTATTTTTAAAATCGTTTTGGCAGCACTGGTGTCCCGTAGAGTTACCTACCTGTAGCCCCGGGACAGGAGTGCTCCCAGCAAGAGGCGATATATTTAGGGCCGGCCCCATGCAAGCGCAATGAGGAACTGCAGTCGATTTTTTTTATCAATTTTAAATTTTTATCTTCTAACTTAAATATATGGATTTTTATAGTTACAGTTAGTTTTAATATTTTAAATAATTGAGTTTTAAGGTTAAACGCATCGCTCGTTGTATTATACGTGTTCACAGATGGCGTTAATTAATTAATTTTGTTTAAATACGCTTTTGCAAGGTATTGCTTTACAATATTAAGACAAATCATTTGTTTGCGCCCGTATATACGCAATATGAATATGAATCAATAGTTTTGTTCGTTTAAAGACTTAATTCTTTCGAGAAAGGCACACAAATACAATATTTTACCGATGATTCAATCCAATATTGTATTTGTATGCCTTTCTCGATAGAATTGAGTTTTTATATGGACAAAACTATTTATTCATATTCATATTGCGTATATGAGGGCGCAAACAAATAATTTGTCTTAATACTGTAAAGCAATACCTTGCAAAAGCGTATTTAAATAAAATTAATTAATTAACGCCATCTGTGAACACGTAGAATACAACAAGCGTTGCGTTTAACCTTAAATTTTCCGGGTCTTCTGAAAACGGATCAAATTAATTTGACGTGACCCGTACGTCCGGATGACTAGTCTCAAACAGCGTGCGTTTTTTTCAACCGGCGCTGTACTTTTATGGGAGTCGAGGCGTTTTTTATTCTTAAGATTACCCGCTTTTAACTTCGAAGAACAATAGGTAAAATGTAAGCATCTCGTCACTAATGTTATTGTATTGAATTAAAAAATCATCGGTTCAAATGCGAATGTAGACCAAAGATACCAATACATACTTTCTAAAGGTAAAGAGATTTTAAAATTCCCCAGAAGTTCGTTTACCTCCAAAATGAAACAATATTCAATTGAAATTAGCATTATTGTCTCCATTATTTAGTTATTTTCTCCTTTGTTCAAGCTTTAAAAGTACTCTTTTTGACAATTTGCTTCGGATGAAAACGAAATATAGTGCGTTCTTCTAAGGACGGGTTGTTTCGGAGAATTTGAACAATTCATCAAATTTCAACGTTCATTTCCGAAAGCGTTTGACTCAATTTCACAAAAAATTCTATTAAGGAAATTAGAAATGATGGGTGTGAGAGGCATCCCACTCGCATGGTTTGATGACTACCTCTCGGAAAGAACTCAATTGGTAAAGAACGATGGAAAGTTAAGCAACACGGAAAAAAATTTATTCGGAGTACCCCAGGGCAGTACACTTGGACCAATACTTTTTCTTGCGTATATAAACGAACTATGCAAAATAGACCTAGAAAATGGGAAAATAATATCATTTGCCGATGATACAGTTTTACTTTTTAAAGGAGAGACATGGGAGGAGATAAAATCAAAATCTGAAACAGGTCTAGTAAAAGTATCAAAATGGCTAGAATGCAACCTCTTGACATTAAATGCCAAAAACACAAATTCAATGTTTTTTTCTATGAACAAAAGAGGCAAACCTAACAGTGACATAAATATAAAATTACATTTAAATGACACCTGTACCCCAGGAACACAAATATCTCACCCATGCGCATGTCAAGACCTTGAAAAGGTGCAATTAGTCAAATATCTGGGTATTTTAATAGATGACTCTTTGACCTGGAGAGCGCATATTGAAAATACGGCCAAACGAATAAGCAAACTAATTTTCTTCTTGAAAGATATACGCAACATTGTTGATAAGAAAACCATTAAAATTGTGTACTATGCTTTGTGCCATTCAATTATCAGGTATGGCATACTAAGCTGGGGCGGTGCGGCCAAGACTATACTAGATCCGTTAGCCAAGGCACAAAAAGCTGTTATAAGAGTGATGGATAAAAAACCTTACATGTATCCATCAACACCCTTATTTAAGGAAACAAAATTATTAGATGTAAGACAGATTTATATACATGCACTCATAATGTACTATACAAACAATCCCAAGCTTCATAGTCTTGTTGATCACAGCTACACAACAAGACTAAGATCAGAACAAATGATGATAGTACCAAAAATGAACACATCGTTTGGACAACGTTTCCATATATTTCTGGCTCCTAAAGTCTATAATGGGTTCAAGCAGCAATGCAGTAAGATTAAAACAGGCCCTCTTCAAAAGAAAATAACCGTATGGCTCATAGAATGTGGCAGAACCAAATCAGAAAGCTTCCTCAATGAAATTATTGTCTGACTGAAGAAAGACCATTAAGTGAATTCATTCCGACTTTATCCATATTATCGCATATATATTTATTATTTTTGTATAATTGTGTTTAACATTGTATAATTGTGTTTTTATTTTATTTTATATGTTTTTTATATTTTCTTATAATTTCTTTTTTATATTTTCTTATTTATTACCACCATAATACGGGCATTTGCCTAGTTTAGGGTATTAATAAAAAATAAATAAATAAATAAAATAAATCATAGCCGAATGATTTTCTGTAGGGATTTTCCAAGTGTTAATTGGTGAGTTGAGAAGTGATGAACTAAAGTTCTTTAATTATTTTAGAATAATAATGATTGGATTATTTATATAGCGCCGTTTTCACCATGAAAAATCACATCAAGGGCGCTTAATGGCTTAAGAGAATGTCTATCACTTCCTTTAACCATCTACTGGAATGAGTTTCAGAGAGCTTAACATATCAAAATACAAAATTGAGAAAGTGCATTTGTCCTGAAGAAAGGCTATCGATATTTTAAAGTAAGAAAACAATAACAACTCAAATATTTTTTATTATGTGTTTATTTAACTAATACGCTCTTCCGTGCATCTCATTAAAGCTTTAAAATTTAAAAAAAAAACTTAAAAAAATAAAAATTTTGATGTACAAAAGTTGTGTACACCAAGTGTTTTGTTTTTATTTAGTTAAAGATAAAATATTACCATACTCTTTCTTCGACAAGTGGTATTAAATTTTCGGGATTTATTTCCTTATCCATTATTGTAGTTTTGATTTACATATGTATTTACTTAACAAAATAACCAAATACAAGCACGCAGCGTGCCTGCTTCCTTGCGACAGGGAGCGGGCGAGGAGGGGTCGGGGTTTGGCGGGGACTCTGCCGGAACGACTGGACGACAAGTGTGAACAGCTCCTTAGGGTAACTGTAATGTATATTTGTATATATCTCCATACTTCTAGAGTGTTTCTTCCTAATTCTATGGGTAGAGGTATCACAGTATCTCTGCTGAAAGATCACAATTAAGATTCTAAACGTTGGTTAAATGGGATCAGCCGTGTTTGATAACCAGATCTGAACAGCCGAGTACTTCACAACCTTCCTTTTCCCCAACTCCTTCTCTCCTCAAATGGGTATGCTGTACTCAGGACAGTTCGGAACAGTCGGGACTGTTGTGCGGTATCCATATACAGGATTTTTCAATAAGAGGTGTTATTTTGAATAGCCCACTATTTCGGTAGATGTTACTTTTTGACATTTGACAAGTAGAAACTACGCCATTAATAAAAATGGAACGATACACGTTTCAACAACGCATTGAAATTATTAAAATTCACTTGAGTGAATCAAATGCAAATCATCTTGAGTGATGAGGCCCATTTCTACCTCAGTGGCTTCGTCAACAAGCAAAATTGTCGCATCTGGGGCTCGGAAAACCCAAGAGTTATTGTTGAAAAGCCTCTCTATCCTCAGCGTGTGACTGTTTGGTGCGGTTTATGGTCCGGTGGAGTCATTGGACCTTACTTTTTCGAAAATGAGGTTGGAGCAACAGTTACGGTGAATGAATCGCTATCGAGAGATGATTAATGATTTTTTATGGCCGGAATTGGATGGTATTGATTTGGACAACGTTTACTTTCAACAAGACTGCGCTACGTGCCACACAAGCAACGAAACCATTCATCTTTTACGATTAAATATCAAAATAACACCTCTTATTCGAAAACCCTGTATATCCTTAGAGCTAGATTTAGTTCTAAACCAAGGCCGCCAGCTACGAAAACCCTGTATATCCTTAGAGCTAGATTTAGTTCTAAATCAAGGCCGCCAGCTACGAAAACCCTGTATATCCTTAGAGCTAGATTTAGTACTAAATCAAGGCCGCCAGCTACGAAAACCCTGTATATCCTTAGAGCTAGATTTAGTTCTAAATCAAGGCCGCCAGCTACGAAAACCCTGTATATCCTTAGAGCTAGATTTAGTTCTAAATCAAGGCCGCCAGCTACGAAAACCCTGTATATCCTTAGAGCTAGATTTAGTACTAAATCAAGGCCGCCAGCTACGAAAACCCTGTATATCCTTAGAGCTAGATTTAGTTCTAAATCAAGGCCGCCAGCTACGAAAACCCTGTATATCCTTAGAGCTAGATTTAGTTCTAAATCAAGGCCGCCAGCTACAAAAACCCTGTATATCCTTAGAGCTAGATTTAGTTCTAAATCAAGGCCGCCAGCTACGAAAACCCTGTATATCCTTAGAGCTAGATTTAGTTCTAAATCAAGGCCGCCAGCTACGAAAACCCTGTATATACTTAGAGCTAGATTTAGTTCTAAATCAAGGCCGCCAGCTACAAAAAAGTGGTTTAGCTTCTTTTCAGGGAATCTAACTCCTTTTTGTATTCAAAACTCACCAACGAAAAGTGACAATTTAAGAGCTATTTCTTTTTAACTTGATATATTTGACGCCTGAATTTATTTTTAAAATCGTTTTGGCAGCACTGGTGTCCCGTAGAGTTACCTACCTGTAGCCCCGGGACAGGAGTGCTCCCAGCAAGAGGCGATATATTTAGGGCCGGCCCCATGCAATCGCAATGAGGAACTGCAGTCGATTTTTTTATCAATTTTAAATTTTTATCTTCTAACTTAAATATATGGATTTTTTATAGTTACAGTTAGTTTTAATATTATAAATAATTGAGTTTTAAGGTTAAACGCATCGCTCGTTGTATTATACGTGTTCACAGATGGCGTTAATTAATTAATTTTGTTTAAATACGCTTTTGCAAGGTATTGCTTTACAATATTAAGACAAATCATTTGTTTGCGCCCGTATATACGCAATATGAATATGAATCAATAGTTTTGTTCGTTTAAAGACTTAATTCTTTCGAGAAAGGCACACAAATACAATATTTTACCGATGATTCAATCCAATATTGTATTTGTATACCTTTCTCGATAGAATTGAGTTTTTATATGGACAAAACTATTTATTCATATTTATATTGCGTATATGAGGGCGCAAACAAATAATTTGTCTTAATACTGTAAAGCAATACCTTGCAAAAGCGTATTTAAACAAAATTAATTAATTAACGCCATCTGTGAACACGTAGAATACAACAAGCGTTGCGTTTAACCTTAAATTTTCCGGGTCTTCTGAAAACGGATCAAATTAATTTGACGTGACCCGTACGTCCGGATGACTAGTCTCAAACAGCGTGCGTTTTTTTCAACCGGCGCTGTACTTTTATGGGAGTCGAGGCGTTTTTTATTCTTAAGATTACCCGCTTTTAACTTCGAAGAACAATAGGTAAAATGTAAGCATCTCGTCACTAATGTTATTGTATTGAATTAAAAATCATCGGTTCAAATGCGAATGTAGACCAAAGATACCAATACATACTTTCTAAAGGTAAAGAGATTTTAAAATTCCCCAGAAGTTCGTTTACCTCCAAAATGAAACAATATTCAATTGAAATTAGCATTATTGTCTCCATTATTTAGTTATTTTCTCCTTTGTTCAAGCTTTAAAAGTACTCTTTTTGACAATTTGCTTCGGATGAAAACGAAATATAGTGCGTTCTTCTAAGGACGGGTTGTTTCGGAGAATTTGAACAATTCATCAAATTTAAACGTTCATTTCCGGGTTCTGTGAAAGTCTTATTCAAGTTCTGTTATTATATCATTATAGGTTAGTTGCATGACAGAACTGAAATAATAACAGAATTTGAAAAAATCTTTCACAGAACTTGAAAATTAACTTTTAAATTTGAAGAATTGTTCAAATTCTCCGAAACAACCTGTCCTTACAATTATTGTAGATATGATTTTTCAATATGGTTGGATAATCAAGAAATTTTAAGGGAATTCCCTACGAAGTGGCCACCCTGATGTGGATGTTTTAACTTTAATTAGATTTATTACTCACTTAGGACTGTTTGCTTCGGAAAATTTGAACAATTCTTCAAATTTCACAGTTAATTTTCAAGTTCTGTTATTATTTCAGTTCTGTCAAGCAACTAGCCTATAATGCTATAGTAACAGAACTTGAATAGGACTTTCACAGAACCCGAAAATGAACGTTAAAATTTGTTCGAATTGACGAATTGTTCAAATTCTCCGAAACAACCCGTCTTTAGACTGGTTGTGATCAATCAGCAGTTCAGTGGTTTATGATGGTCGTACTAATCAAACGGTTTTTTTTTTTTTTTTTTTATAGTGAATACCTCACAAGAGTCCCAACTGCTCCCGTCTGGAGCCAGTGAGACTATGGCATCCCCAATTGGGGGATGTTGTGAGGCTGAAGGTAAGTGGGGAAGGGAAAGAGGAAGGTGGGGAAGTACCTGGCTATTCAGATCTAGTCACTAAACACGGCTAAAGCCATTTGGAGCAACGTTTCAATTCTGAATGGTGGTCTTACACCAGGGCGATACTGGTAGTATCTTCCACTCTGGAACGTGCCGCAAATATACTATATATTATTTTAATTAATTAATTGTGAAATAACACAAATTAATCAAATAAAATTTATTTGCGCACGCCGGGTTCGAACCCGCGACCTTCGGAATGGCAGTCCAATGCGTTACCACTGGACTATGCCGGTTTGTTTTAATGACATGGTGTTTTGTACATGTACAATAAATATGTAATAAAACTAATATATTCAGAATAAGCGTCTGTTGATACATATATTTTAGAGCCATAATATTTTTTCACGCCCTTAAGGTTTTTACTAGCTAGTGCACTGTTGACGAAACTATTAATCTTCCTTTAACATTGTCCTTGCATTTTTCCCATCCTATTTTTACCTACAAGTACCTATCATTATCTGATTATACCCAAGTGTGTGTGTGACATTTTACAATAATAAAAATGACTGTAAAACTAGTTTTATTAATGGAGCCTGTTTGATGAACATCTATTGTTATTAGTGCTGTTATTCATAGCGACTCAGGGTAGAAGGCCTGTGCAGTGAACATATTCGGTTCCCTCAGTTTGTTTCTTATCCAACCTGGATGTTATGGAAGCTTGTGCGTGAAATCATATCTCATGTGAGTGAAATCATACCATAATCATCTTTGAAGAACATCAAAGGGGTAAATCGAATTCCTTCCCTACTCCATGTTCACCATCTCCAACTACATATAGTTGTGTCAACTTCAGACTCTTCTTTCTATTTAATTTACCTATTTCCATATTATACCATATTCCCCTTCTTATTTCTCGAATTGAGTAAGTATCAAACTATCGAATGAAGCACAAACACGCCACCTAAATTCGTCCTTTTTCCAGCCCTTTGTGTCCTAGCGAGGTTAAAGACCCTGCCACCCCAATATTCACCGTAATTATGAGAAACAGGAAGGAGCCATGACACTTCATTGAAACTTTTATAAATATTGAAAAAATGACACAATAAACCAACAAAACTCCAGTCAAAATGAAAATTGATATTCGGCATTAAATTCGAGTGCCCTTCAAATGGCGACTTGACTTTCAAATTTTTTATTTGCAATGACTAATCTTTAATTCGGTATCTATAAATAACAGGCAATGCTGGTACCTGGCACCTTCTGATTCTGATTTCTACCTAATTCTAAAATTCGTAGTGTCATTGTTTGATTTCTAATGTCAAGAGTCGGAATCGTTGACAAGCTTCCCAATAAAAACACAATTATTATAAAATTTTATTTTTCTTTATCCATCCAGTACCAGTATGTTTAATGTGATGATTTATCCTAACTATGATTGATTTACCTGTACTTTTAAGTAGGTACTAGTATATGTAGATACAGAAACACTTTTGGAAACCTAATCCTAACCACTAACCTCTTCAAGACTGAACAGAACAGATAATCCCTATTTGAACTATCAATAGAGGTTCTGGAAATTTGTACGGTTTTCCGAAGGCGGCGGAATTAGATTATTAGTAGCATTAAATAACCGACACGGTGACTTTACAACAATTTAGGAAATTTATTAGTTTGAAACTGAATTTGAAAATGTTCTTAGCCAAGGGTAACTAGCACGATAGATCGATAAAGGATTTATCGATAGTGTTGATAACTTGTCATCGTTCCCCAGCACGACTGCAGGATGCTAACAAACAAACAACAATACACGTCGATGAATTAAGACCACTTAGTCGTTGTGAAGTTTTGTTGTTCATTGGCTACCTGCAGTCAAGCTCGGGAACGATGACAAGTTACCGACATTATCGATAAAACCTTTATCAATCGACCGTGATAGCTACCCTGCTACACTCTGATACATTACCTACGTGCTTGCGTTATTTTTATGAAGCTATATGACCGATTCATGCTAGAAAGTGTGCCTTTTTCTCGCATATGTAACGTAAAAATACAATACATTGATTCTATGAGCAAAAAATTGACCTTTATAAAATAACAGTACCTCTGAAAACATAATCATCTGCTTCTGGAGACTGCTGAAGTGTGATTCTAGTGGCTCCGGTAGCGCCAGGACTGTGCAGTATCCTGCTGTTGTTGGGTATCTTGCTTGTGCTCGAAGCCCTAGGACTCCCGAAGTTCGGCACAGTTCGGGGGCTGCCCAAGACCCTGCCGGGACTGGGCGGGACCCTGACAGGGCTATTACTGCCGATTGGGACTCTGACCGGGCTGCTCGAGATGATGGCGGGACTGTGTGTGACACGCCGGGGACTGTGAGACAGTTTTCTGGGACTCTCTTGGGGACTTCTTGTGCGGGGTGTGTGCATTACCGGAACTGGAACAAATCGATAAATAAATTATATTACAAGTTTGTAGCGGGAAGAAGCGATTTAAAGTTTGCTGACTTAGTTTTTTTATGTTTCTTTATAACACTATTTACATGTGATAGCTACCGTCGATTTCTTTTACGACATTTTATTAAAATGAACATGTGTCCTATACCTAGAAACCTATTTGTAAGTGTTTAACTATTTTACACACCTTAACAATTTTTATAAATAATTTTTTCTATCCTTTCCTTTGTGAAAACAATTTCTAATATTATTTTTCTTCTTATTTTCATTATACAGCTCTTTATATTAACAAACACTCCCTTTCCTAAGCACAAGCACTAGCTTTCATTTGGAGAGAATATACACGGTGTTCCGAAATTCGTTGTACAAACGGGATACTGGTGAATCTACATCACATAGAAAACCCAAAGAACTATTTTTTTTTAAATATTTGATTTGTGTTACTTTTCAAATGTTTATCTAAAGGGTTAAAAAAACTTTTATGAAAAAAAAAAATATGGAAAAATTCTAATTTCGTATAAAATCAAAATATTTTTTTTGTATTTAAAAAAAACCGTCTTATTTTCCGATTAATTAACCGAGAATATATATTTTTTTTAATTTACCAAGGTCAAATATATAACATGAAAAAACAATTTCAAATAACAAGATAAAAAAACTAAAATGAAAAGAAATAATCTTTCTTTATACGGTAGTTCATTGAATATCTAGAATCCTTTGAAATTGAGATTATTTTGAGTTCCCGACAAATATTAATATCAGAGAAATAACATCTGCAGGGCCTAGCAGCAAAAACCCGCGGCATGCTACTGCGGGTTTTTATCTGCTAGTTATCAATTATTATTAGTATGTCAAAACTTTTAAAATTAAAAAAAAAGATTTTAATGATTTAAAAACTGCATTAATCTGGAACTGGGTCTATGGAGATACAATATATTGGCTAGTCATCTATTGCATCTGGTTAGCCAATATATTGTATCTCCAAAGAACAAGTACCATGGAGATACAATATATTGGCTAGCCATCGTCGTGGAATAAATTAATTGCAGATAAATTTACATTCAATAACACACATTTTTTAATTTATGTATATGAGTGTTTATTTTCTACGATGGGTCAGGTTACGTAAAAACAACTACATCATTTTAACAGCTACTTATAAAGGTTACATTTTTCACCCTTCCGCTATTTTTTTTATTTAATGGTAGAAAAAGATCATCACCATTATTTGGTGTACACCCTAATTTTACGACCATCAATATTTAATTTTATGTAAACATTTCTAAACTGATGGCTTAATTACGCTTTTAACCGTTGTATTTAGTCTATGTTTTAACCCTAATACACCGTTGATTGCGAGTGGAAGTAATTATATGTCAATTATCGTATTTTTCGATAAATCGTTATACAAACCCAATACAGAAATTTCAAACTTATTAGCTTTTTCATATTAAGACTTCGGGTTATTTATTTATTTTTCTTATCTGAAAAACGATTAGGAAAATGTATGCCGAATAAATTCAAAGTTGTTCGGAGAATTTTTCTGATATTTCAGTGTTGATTACCTACCTACATTACATACTAGTTAAGTACTTAGTTTTAAAAAGAGGACTGTGGGTACTAGACACAGTCTGACAACAAAAAAATGAAAAAAAAAAACAACCATAAAAAACTAAGTTTTTTACTAAAATTATCTATTTTATAATGTCTTTAAAAACTTAGTCGACAACTCTACCAATCTTGCCGAATGTCGATCGGATGGGACCGATATTAACTACTGTAAATTTATTTCGTATTAATATATGGTTAATACCACTGTACTGTAACCCGATTTCAAAGATTTGCGTATAAGTCCGCGTGTGTGTTTGTGATTGCCACCAATAGTTGATAGAATGCATTGTCATCGACAAAGAATCTATCTGCCGAGTTTCAGCTCGATCGGATATCGGGAAGTGGTTTAACTTCCTCTTCCAAGATTTGCATTCATTTATTCCCGATAACAAAAGTGAAATTCAAAGAGAAATATTTAAAAAAGGAAGGCGCTGTATCGTTTAATTTTCTTTAGTTGGCAACACAGAGAATTAGAATATAAATTCTATTTATTTTATTTCTACCATTTCAGAGTGGTCTATGGGTGTGACTCCGATCGAAAATTGGAACCGCGAATATTGTGATGTCATCTATATCCACCAATGAAAAACTCTGAAAGTCTATGAAATAAACATTCAGAGTTTTTCATTGGTGTATATTATAATAAGTAGGCTCCGAAAGAGATTTTTACCAGATGTTCCCAATGTGGTCTATATGGACCCCCATGGGTCGATATCGGCTTGCTGGGGGTCTACGTCAGCGAGAAAAAAATTGGGGTCCACTAGATTCAAATGGGGGTACATACGAGCGGACCCCCATTTACCTCAACTCAACATTTAGGAGTTCCGTAAATGACAGAATACACCTAACACAGTTTACGTAATACTAATAATAGACTGAGAAATTACTTATTTGATATTTGTATGTTTTGTCACGTAACGAATCGGACACGTTCAAAACTCCCGCGAATTCAAATTAGTCAGCGGTGAGTTGTTACCATTGTCGCTGTGCGCGCGCGCCTGCCTTGCACGGCCAAGTTGGTAAAACTGCTCTACGCTCGACACGCCGGCCATTCAAATCACCAACGGCCCCCACTCACAATCTAGCCTTGGCCCTGTCAACATGTCTGTTTTGCTATCAACCAGGACGCCATGATTGCGCGCCTAAATTAACGGCCGCTTTGTACAAGTATTTTCGAAGCCTGTACCTAATTGCTGTGCCTACTTACCATGGAGAAATGTACGCGTAATAGCGCGTACAGTACGGAAGATAACCCTCCTTTTGTGGTTCAACATGTACGCGAAACCTACTACAAATTCATGTAAGCGGATTAACTATCTTTACCTTTTATGTGCCTTTTGTGACTTGAATTATGCCTACACACACGCTTGCCAGCCAGAACCTAAATTATCAAGAGAGATTGTTCCTAACGAAACGCTAGGAATATTTAGGATGTAAATGACCCATCTCATTTGTGTATCTGTTTGTAATTGTGCTTTGTGAATATACTATCATACCCCATTAATGCGTTTCCTTTGACGAATTCGAAGTGGTTTGTTTGGCAATCAGTTCCCCGTGTAAAAGCCGTAGCTGACCTGACGCCTGATGATCATGATCTCAACCTCTACCACCTGAGCTAACGCCGATATGTACTAAGGCACCCTTTTTTGCAATGGACCTCTCACAGGGAAATTGCGCCCTTTACACTGTCGCCTAGCATGGGGCAATTTTTTTTTTGTCATCCCTTCATAAGCCAACAATAGACTACCTCGTGTTCGTCAATTGAAATTCTATTCATGTACATTATTCTTGTAACAACATGTGATTTCCTTAGCAAATGTCCACAAACCGTTTTTTTGGCGCGCTCGCAAAAAACTGGGTTCACAAAATGGTGGCCACGCGTGCTCACACCTTGCCGCGTATCGTGAACACTCACGACAACTACAAACAAACACAACAGAGTTGTTTTTGTTTCTCAACAAGCAATAAACATCACGAATTCGTGTGTGTTTATTTTTTTTCAACGCCCATTTCAAAACCGTAATGTCTCCTTTCACATAGCGAACATTACCAACAAATCACCTTCCTTCAACTAGTCTAAATAAAAACACGGGTTTGTCTCAACACTAATTATACATTTATTCCTAATAAATTATAGGTACAACTGTTTTTTCCTCTAGTGTGCAAATACGAGTGTTAACCTTCCAAGTGCCTTCGACGAGTGTTAACCTTCCAAGTGCCTTCGACAAGTTTTAACCTTACAACAAGTGACGTGAAAAGTGAAATTAAATTCATTCCTTTTCTTCAACATCCTCAATTTAAAATCAGTAAATCTGTGGTCAATTTTTTCTCAACAAGTAAAAGTGACTAGTGAAACTAAAAAACACAGTTTTCCAAAGCAAAGTCCTGGCCAATTTTTCTTCTCAACAAGTGAAAGTGACTAGTGAAACTAAAAAACACAGTTTTACAAAGCAAAGTCCTGGCCAAATTTTCAAAATTTCAAAACACTTCAAAAATTCCGGAACACAATCATCTTCCTTTTTCAAACATCAAGCAAACCTTCAAAATGGACTCACCCACTGTACCTACAGAAATTACATTTGGTGTAATCACCAACATTTTCCAATCAAAAAGAGAAATATTACTACAAGCTCTTCGTAAAAGGGACCTGTCGCCAACTGACAAATCAAGGAAGTCGCTTATAAATTACGCCTTGTACTTCAACAAGAAATACATCAGGAATTTACGTTTTAATTGCCCCGAACCAGTGGAAGCAAAAATAATTACACCAGTACCACCTGAGTCAAAAAACATACCAGCACCGGTCATTCCACAAAATAAAAGTTACGACCTATCATCCTGGAAAATTAAATTCAACGGTCGCACCGATGTGGAAAATTTTATTGACAGAATAGAAGAAACTGCCCAAGTCAGAGGAATTCCCATAGAGATCCTACATCGCAACTTTATCGATCTCATTGCACCCGAATTGCTCTCGTGGCATAAATCACAGAAAAAAAGGGCAGATTCTTGGCCCAAACTAAAATCAGCCCTCATCAGCAGTTTTGGAAAAAAGGAAGCCCAACACAAAATAAAACTATCGCTGTTTGCAATCAAGCAACTTTCAAATGAATCAGCTGCCAACTACATACAAAGAGCTGAATTCATAAACGCCAGGCTCTCTTCACCTGTTTCGGACAACGAACTGCTGCCGATTATAATTGATGGTCTCCTCCATAAATATGAGAACATCATTACTTCACAAAAAATCCTCAGCATAAACCAACTTAACGACGTTTGCCTTCTATTGGAAACATACCAAAACAGAAGAAAAGACTCTAACGATGCAAACGAAATCACCAAACCAAGCAGATCTTCTGGTATCAAACCAGAATATAATGAAAGAAAAACCTGCTCATTCTGCAAGAAAACCGGTCATTCTCAAACTACTTGTTTTAAGCAAGTTAACCTCCAAGAACCCCGAGACACCAGAGCACCTAAGAGGCATTCTTCCCAAAACCGCTCTCCACCTCGTGACAATCTACGAGAAATTTTCAAAAAATCAAGACACAATTACGAGAGATTACACGCTCCCAATAAAGTTGTCAAACCTCCACCGGACTTTTCGAAACCCCCTCCAAATTGGGTAAACAAGAAGCAAAAAACTAATACCCAACCTCTCGGGAATCCATTTCACTCCAAGGCCTAAGGAATGGATAGAGTGGTTGAGACACGTAAAATACTTCAACCAGGCCTTACATCTTTCAACTGTTAGTTGCAAAGAAGCTCAAGACGGAAGACCCTATGCTCAATTCTCCGTCAATAATGTCACCTTTTCGGGACTTATGGATAGTGGCGCATCTATTAGTTGCCTCGGCAATAATGCACACATACCTTTCGTCAATTGCGGATTTAGAATCAAGATGCATTCTACACACGTCACAACCGCAGACAACACAGCACAAACTGTCACAGGTTCTCTAGCACTACCTGTCAGTTGCGGAAACAAAACAATCACGATCAACTTCTTAGTGATCCCTTCAATAACCCAGAACTTTATCCTCGGTGTAGACTTCTGGAAGGCCTTTAATGTCGCCCCCCGGGTATTTAACACTTGCAACAACACCTCTCACTCCACACAAGTCAGTGAAATTCGTACAGTAATACCTTACGAAAATCTAAGTTCTGCTCAGTCACAACAATTAAAAAGGATGATCAACAAATTCGAATCAATATCCTTCGAAAAATGCGGTTTAGGACTAACTAACCTAGTCGAACACCACATCAAAACCAATGGACCACCCATCAAACAAAGGTACTATAACCTAGCTCCCCAGAAACTTAAACAATTGGAAAAAGAGTTAGACGAAATGTTGAGTTTAGGCGTTGTAGTTCCTAGTAGAAGCGCCTGGACCAACCCAACTCTACTTGTATCAAAAAAGGACGGCTCTGCACGATTCTGCATCGACAGTAGAAGGCTTAATGCTTGCACTGAGGCTGACGCCTATCCACTTCCATTTGTTCACGCCATCCTCGACAAACTACGAAACGCCAAGTTTATATCCTCAATTGATCTAAGCAAAGCTTTTTGGCAAATACCATTAGATGCTGCATCTTGTGAAAAAACTGCGTTTGTCATACCAGGTAGAGGTATGTTCCACTTCAAAAGGTTACCATTCGGCCTCAAAAACAGCCCTGGCGAACTACAAAGGTTAATGGACAAGTTATTCGGCCCAGAATCGGATAATAACTTATTCTGTTACCTAGACGATCTCATCATCATAACTGACACTTTCGAAAAACACATTGAAATGCTGGAAAAAGTCTTCCAACAACTCAAGCTCGCCGGTCTTACCATCAACTTGAAGAAATCAGAATTCTGCAAGTCCCGCTTGCGTTATTTAGGCTTTATTATCGACGAAAAAGGTCTGAGAACGGACCCAGCTAAAGTCGAAGCCATGGCAAATTTCCCCAGACCCAAAAACGCAAAAGAAGTCAAAGGTTTTCTAGGACTGGCCGGTTATTATAGAAGGTTCATCAAAGACTTCTCCAACATTGCAGCACCCCTCAACAAAATCACTGGTACACGCAAAGGCATCAGTAATTTCTTATGGTCTCCTGAAACCGAAAAAGCCTTCATCACTTTGAAATCTGCTCTACAAACAGCACCTGTGCTGAACTGCCCTGATTTCACACTTCCTTTCACGCTCCATACTGACGCTTCTAATGTTGGAATCGGCGGAGTACTAACTCAGGAATTTCCCGATGGAGAACACCCTGTAGCTTACTTTTCCCGAAGTTTAAACAAACACGAAAAGAACTACGGAATAACGGAAAAAGAGTTACTGGCAGTAATGGATTCTATTCACCACTTTCGAGGATACATAGACGGTAGCAAATTCACTGTAATTACTGACCACAGCAGCCTAAAATGGCTAATCTCCTTGAACAATCCATCCGGTAGACTCGCTCGTTGGTCATCACGCTTGTCTCAATACACTTTCGATGTCATACACCGCAAAGGCGCCGACAACATTGTACCTGATGCACTCTCAAGAATCGAGCTTGCTCTCCTAAACACCGAACCAACTGCTCCCATCTCTTCCACTAAGGACACCTGGTATCTAAAGATATTCAACGGTTGCATTAACTCTCCTCAACAGTTTCCCAATTTTATCATAAAAGAAGGACAATTGTACCGTAATTGCAAACCTCCTTTGTCTATTCTCGAAGACCATGCCTGGAAACTGGTTGTTCCTCCCGAAGAAAGAGAACAAATAATATTCAACAACCACAGTGCCCCGGAATCCATACACCCCGGAACCTTCAAGACATATAAGAAAATATCCTTGAAATATTATTGGCCCGGTCTTTTCAAACAAGTGCGAAATTATATTTCTAAATGCGACACTTGCAAAGCTTATAAACACAGCACTGCACCCCCTGCTGGTCTTATGGGTAAACCCAAACGCGCCGATAGACCACTGCAATCACTGTCAATGGATCTTATTGGACCTTTCCCCAGAAGTTATGCTGGACACATGCATATACTCAGTGTAGTGGACATTTT
The DNA here is from genome assembly GCF_061612785.1 of Hesperophylax consimilis. Lineage (NCBI taxonomy): Eukaryota > Metazoa > Arthropoda > Insecta > Trichoptera > Limnephilidae > Hesperophylax > Hesperophylax consimilis. The sequence goes on from NC_142848.1 coordinate 31,193,912, forward strand.
CACCAAATATTGTTGGATTTTCCCTTTAAAAAGAGCCACCGCATCTGCAGTCGTAAGCCTTTTGGAAAAACACATATTTATACCTTACGGAACCCCCCGTACAATTATTGTGGATAACGGAAAACAGTTCATCGCAACTGAATTTAAGGAGTTCCTGTCCAAATACGGCATAAAGGACATTTTTTATAATACTCTCTACACACCACAGAACAACACTGTAGAGCGTTATAACCAAAACATCAATACTGCCCTGGCTATCCTAGTGGATAAAGACCAACGCACTTGGTGTAAAAACTTGGAAAAAATTCAAGCAGCTATAAACAACACGGTAAATCTTACAACCGGTTACACCCCATTCTTCCTCAAACACGGCATGGAACAAATTGTTCACGGCTCTCTACATCGGAATATTGATTTCCCATCATCGGTCCCCTCATCTGAAGACCCTATATGCTCACCGTTTAGAAGAACTCTCTGCTATCTACAGCGAAGTAACAGACGCTTTATTACTGGCCCACCAAAAAAGTGCGGACAGATACAACTTACGCAGGAAACATGTCACTTTTAATAAAGAGGATATTGTCTGGAGAAGAAATAACACATTGTCACAAGGTGCCATGTACTTCTCTGCCAAATTGGCACCCCGCTTTATCAAGGCTAAAGTACTGAGAAAAATCTCAGATTTGGTGTACACCCTGTCCGACATTTCTGGTAAACACATAGGAAACTACCACATAAAGGACATTGTCAAGGCTGGAAATATGGAAACAATAGAAACCATCACTCCTGTCCCTACGTTTGTACCTCATTGGCAGAAACAACCACTGCCATACACTACAAACTTTGCTTAAACAACTATCTACGGCTTCTACTATTGATCTCACAAGCCGTCTACCATAGTGTTATTCGTTTTTTGTTGAAATCATTAGCCTTTTTAACCATAATGTTCTTGATTTTCATAAGTTAATCATCCATTATGGTTTGTTGTAGTTCTTACACGACAAGGTACAATAAGTGTCAATTGTAACCTTGACCTCGGTACACTATTTCTTTGTATATAAACTTTTGTTACTATTCTTTTTCTCACGTTTCACCTTTTCTCATGTACACACCTTTTTTGAAACTGATCATTTCAGAAAAGAGACACCTCCTCAATGTCGGTTTGTATTTTTGGGTACGCGCGATACTCGAAAATGTTCTCCATTCCCTGTTCCCAACACACCAAGTTTTCTTGACATATCATTTTATTTTTTTGCTCTTGTTCTTCCTATTGTCCTTCATATTTGTTCTAATGGGTTCCATCGTATAAAAACAATGACCCTTTTTGCAACATACACCCAATTGAGGTGAATGTTCTACCCCTGTAATTTGTAATCAAAATGCGTGTGTAATTCCAGTTCGGTATCGTCATTTGATTCAAGTTACACAGGTGTAACAAATATAAGTTACAATTACCATGTTAAAGTTTTTTCAGTTTTCCCAAAATTGAATGGCGCTCAACTATCCCATTTGCTCTTGTCTTTTTTCAGAATTTGATATTGACACGTCATTTCTGAAAATAGTTGTTATAAAGAAAAACAAATTGCAATTTGTCTTCCTCATCAATAACATTGTACCATGCATAACACCTTTCGGTCACATTGAGTATGTAAAATCATAGGATCTCAACTTCCTGACCCAAATCTGTTATTTTGTTGCACTTTATTTTGTCTTGAATGACATTAATTTGCCTTGTTAAAATACACCAAGCCAGGTCACTCATATTAAGTTATCCTGTGTCTCAAGGTGCCCTCCTTTTTGTATATAAAAATGTATAACATGTAAAGTTCACAACATTCGTGTTTGTGGCAATTGGTAACACCAAGCGTGTTTCCTTGCTCATTTTGTTTGGTCATTTTAAGTAGGTAAAACCCAATCAGGTCTTAAATAAACCACTACAAACCTTTATATTATAAGCAAAGAATATGTAAAGCCAAATAGGCCTCCTTTGCTATATATATATATATATTTTTTTTTTGTCTTGTATAAAAAATTCTTGTTGACATATGTCTTGTATTATATCATCACTTACCGTGTAAACTCAACTTTTGGTTGTGTCATCACAGTATATTGTAAGCAAAGAGTAAGTAAAACCAATAGGTCTCTTTCGCTATATTTGTGCGCTGTGTAAGTAATTACTACCATCACACCACATGTCTTGTACAATTGTATCTGCTTGTCATGTTACTTTTGTATTATGCTGTTACCAATAACTTTCGACATCACCGAGTATGTTTATTGTGTATTTTGTTCATATGCCGTCTGTATTGAAATGGAAACTTCTTTATCAACTTAAACGTAAATTTGTCTTCCACCATGATACGAGAGATCGTTATAAAATCCACCATGATACGAGAGATCGTTATAAAATCCACCATGATACGTGCGAACGTTATAAAATCCAACGCTATACGAGAAGCTCGTCATAATCACTTAATTTTTTCGCCAATGCAGCGAATAGGTAATTTGTCTCAATGTTTTGATATAAATACCTACTGTCTTACACCCTTGCAATACTAGGCTCGACTTTTTTTTTCAAAATCGTTCAAATTCTTACATGATACGTGAAGACGTCATAATACTTACCGTGATTCGTGTGAACGATATAATATCAATTGGCCTTTCTTAATTAAGATTGCCACCTGTTTATACTTGAACTACCTGACGTAGATCATTTTACCCGGATATGTCTTGTCATTTTAAAAACATTTGACACTTTTGTTTAACTTGCCAAACAGCAGGAAATTTCCCTCTTGGAAGAATTTAAAAAAAAAAAAAGTAACATTGAAGCTGTGCATTCAGCAAATTTTGGTTGAACTGATGCCTGTAGACTTCTTGTAACTAAACCCAAGAACTATCTACTATCCATTGACCATGGACTAATCATCGGCTTCACTTTTGATTATGAGGTATCGTGTCGTAGGAGGTCAATCGGGACATGACACAAAAACACCTAAGTCGTCGGCTGGGAAACGAATAAGAAAACTCCCAGGTTTGTGAAATTTGAACAAGGGTCGGTCATTTTCTCACAAATTTGTAGAAGATTAAATCGACCCCTAGTCCTTCATCCAATACACATGAAAGACCAGAATTGTATTATGTTGTATGTTATGTTTCATCACACCTTCTTGTAAATATAATGAGTCGGGAAACCTGCTGTCAAATATATTTCGCTCTCTCCTGAAGATCGAATCCGGACTCTAGCCAGTTTTCAGCAGATTTCTGTACTCAAACATCTTCTTTCGTCATCACTTTCACCATGTACATATTGTTAAAATTATTCACGGATTTGGAAATAGTACGATAAGCATTGGCTTATCGTCTGTCAAATAGGACAAACCTCATCCACGAATCTTTTTTTCTCACCCCTTCTTCCATCATCCCTTCACCCTTCAATGAAATATATTCACTATGTTTTCTTCCTTGAAAGCCTTACGTTGTTACCGCTTTAGCTATGACATTGACCATGAAAGGTCAATTGCTTTCAAAGAAGTTATTTTTTTGTCTCACTGCACAAACATGTTCTTGTATCAGTGGATTTGTATTCAGTACTATTGCACTGAATGGACTATACAGAGTCACCTCTTGATACGAAAACATATTTTTTTTTCACATTTGTAAAATATCAACTAGTTAGGAACATCTCTATCTTTCTCTTTCTCTGGTTTCTGGCAAGCAAATCTCTTTCTTCTACCCAAGGCACATTTGTTTCTCTCCAACCATTTTTGCATCATTGGTCTACCAGGCAGGTAAACTTCAAGAATTTTGTTCTAATAATAATTCACCCCTGGACTAAAAAGAAGCCCAGCAGCCTCTCTCATCACCAGCTGAGCCCTCTTCATTGCCGCCTTCACTACCGTCACGGAGGTCCCCTCTCTTCAGCCTCGTTATATAAAAAGCACCCGACCACACTCAACTCAATCAAGTGTGAGCCGTTTGTGCAGTTGCGAACAAGTTGTCTCACAATATAATGACACTTTCCAAACAACAACCTCCGAGCATGTCAGCTCCAGGTTAGTTGTCCGTTCCTGCCAAATCAACAGTTGTCTTTTGCTCCATCAAGCACTGACACAAGCACTGTCTTGCAAATACTAAAACACGCAGACCAACCAGTCGCCGTTCATGCAGACTCACCAAATGCCGTTTGTGCATACTCACCACCAACCTCCATTTGGCACCAACCCATGTTACTCGCAGCCCTGCACGCTTTAATAACCAGTAAAACCTTGCTTACTACCAGCATGGATCCACTCTGGCATCTCTACAAACCTGAAGCACCTATTTTGACCTCTGTGATAGTAGAACCCCTCCGCAACAACAAAGTTCCACACCGTGTTCTTCTCCAAGACCCTAGTGTTCATTTGAGTGTAATCTCAAAGGGTCATGTGTTAGTGAAAATAACAAGTGCTACGCAAACTCCGACCCACTACGCAAACAAACTACGCTTCGCAAATCTTAGCTTCCCGGACCAATGATAAACTTAGAGTCATTTTTTTTCTCTCTTTCAAAATGTCACTGTGTTTTGTCTTGTCTTGTCATTTCATGTCATATGTTACTATGTTTTGTCTTGTCTTGTCATGTCATATGTTACTGTGTTCTGTCTTGTCTTGTCATGTCACTGTATTTTGTCTTGTCTTGTCATGTCACTATGTGTTTTATGTTTGTCATCAATTAGCTAGCACACCCAACAATCTCTCTTTCTCTCTCTCTCTCGCAAGCCAGTGGCATGTTTTAAGTAAAAGAGGATTCTTAAGCCTATTGCTTCATTGCCACGTCGCTTTTTCTCGGGCGGGCGGGGATGTGTCACGTAACGAATCGGACACGTTCAAAACTCCCGCGAATTCAAATTAGTCAGCGGTGAGTTGTTACCATTGTCGCTGTGCGCGCGCGCCTGCCTTGCACGGCCAAGTTGGTAAAACTGCTCTACGCTCGACACGCCGGCCATTCAAATCACCAACGGCCCCCACTCACAATCTAGCCTTGGCCCTGTCAACATGTCTGTTTTGCTATCAACCAGGACGCCATGATTGCGCGCCTAAATTAACGGCCGCTTTGTACAAGTATTTTCGAAGCCTGTACCTAATTGCTGTGCCTACTTACCATGGAGAAATGTACGCGTAATAGCGCGTACAGTACGGAAGATAACCCTCCTTTTGTGGTTCAACATGTACGCGAAACCTACTACAAATTCATGTAAGCGGATTAACTATCTTTACCTTTTATGTGCCTTTTGTGACTTGAATTATGCCTACACACACGCTTGCCAGCCAGAACCTAAATTATCAAGAGAGATTGTTCCTAACGAAACGCTAGGAATATTTAGGATGTAAATGACCCATCTCATTTGTGTATCTGTTTGTAATTGTGCTTTGTGAATATACTATCATACCCCATTAATGCGTTTCCTTTGACGAATTCGAAGTGGTTTGTTTGGCAATCAGTTCCCCGTGTAAAAGCCGTAGCTGACCTGACGCCTGATGATCATGATCTCAACCTCTACCACCTGAGCTAACGCCGATATGTACTAAGGCACCCTTTTTTGCAATGGACCTCTCACAGGGAAATTGCGCCCTTTACAGTTTATATATCGTAAAGTTGTTTATTGAGAAATATAAATAGAGTCTACGTTCCTTTTCTCGTCAGAATTAATATATTGAACCAAAACATTGCACATATTAGAAGACGCGAATTTTCCTAGTTCCCCAACTTAATTTGAAAAACGTCCAGGGTAATAATGACGTTCAACATTTAGATGTACTTCACACAGACTTCAAAACTAGGTTTGAGGACATTTTGACTGTGGAAATGGAATGTTGAAGAATCGGATATCATATGACAATAAGAACTGATCGGGATAAGCGCTAAGAAAGAACTTAAGGGGCAGTTCTGTAGGGCCAGCTACAGAAAGAAATTCTCGTTGCTTATCCTGCTCCATTTTCATTTGGTGTAATACCTCACAAGGGCGCCCCTGTCTGCACAATGCAAAAACAGAGGAACTATGTCGCCACCCGGTTGTAGGACAGACAAGGGAAGGGAATCTTTTTACGAAAAAATAAATGATTATCACATGGGACGTTAATAGTTTTAGGAAAATTCAATATTCGGCAGGCAGGGGTCTACGGAAAAAAAATATTTGGCAAGTGGTCTACGGGGGAAAAAAGTTTGGGAGCCTCTGGTCTATATATTGTCATATCTATGGTTTTTTATTTGTTTTATACAAAAAGCCCGAAGATATCGATCTAGTGAGCGGATTATTTATGGCTATATCTATTTTAATTCAATTTCTATTCCTAGAGACGAATAAACTTTAAGTAAAATTCAATAATATTATTAAGACAGTTATGTAGCAAACAGTACGTTAGTTACATACATTTTTTCTACTTTTTTCTCCGTGATTTGCGTAATTTGAAAGTTCACAGCAAATTTAACAAGAAAATCAGTCTGTTGTAAATGTTATAAAAATACAACAATGACTTGAACCTTGGCACCCTGACCTAACCCCACCCTCACCGCCCTCTGGCTTGACCTGAATAGAGTTTTCACGCGAAAACCCCGCAAAAAGACAGTGGTGTTTTTGTAAATGTGTTATTCTGGTGGTGGTTGTATTTGGCAAAGTAGAACGGCTACGGCTGCATGGGAACGATTTTTGCAGACACCCATTTATCAACGTCGTCTCGGCACAATGGTTGACATTGGAGACGTTGGGTTTTGAGGGAATAACCTATAATCAAAAGGGAAATCGGCATGACAGTGTTGACTATGCTTAGATTAAAATATAGGTATTGTACGGTGGATACTTTTAAGTAGGTAGGTATAGTCCATTTTCTTTGTTTTAAAATGGTTTTAATGTAATACCGCACAAGGTCAAGGGTTCCAACCGCAATTATGATGAGTGATCCCTAATTAGTTGAGGCTGAAGGTAGTGGGAAAAGGAAGGAGATGGGAAAGAGGAAAGTTGGGAAGTACATGGCTATGCAGAACTAGTCTCCACACAGATTAAAATGAGTATCAATAATCTCTTCAAATTATTGATAATCCGGTTAAAAACGGGATTGCAGGCCTTAACGATTGAATTAACAGGATTCTTTATAAACTTTTAGTAAATTAATGAAATTATCTAGGCAAACGCAGGTGCATGAACACGTGTTCCGGTATATTAGGAATATACAAAAATATCAGGAAATGGTCTACAATCCCGTTTTTAACCGTATTAGCAATACTTTGAAGAGATTCTTAATGAATTAGCAATACTCATTTTTCTCCGTGAGAGCGCGAAAGTTATTTTTAGATTCTTTTCGATTTCGAAATTCAAAGTTTTTAATTTGCACCTTTTGGGTTAATAATTTTCAGAACTGTGGAAATTGATCAATCAAAAGGTAAGGCTGGGTTCTAGGTTGATTCTGAAGTAAAATGACGTGTTTCTTGTACCAACTCCTATAGAAATGCATGCAATCCGTTGTCTAGTTATTACACAGATAATGTGGTGTTGATTGTTGATCCCACCCTGTCCGAACCGCAGAATACCGCAACGCAGTAGACATAATTAGATCCAAGCAAAGAGCTTTATACTTGTACATCTACGGATATGGTAAAATACGATAAGACGTGTTTTGTAACTCATTCTAATTATGCTGAATCACGCAAGCATCAAAACTTTCACAATCTTGTCGACATTTGATGTTTTCACATCACCCTTGACGCCGTAAAATAACTCTTGACTGTGTACGAAAACGAACAATCCATCTGATACATCCATCCCAAGCTGACTTGCGGAAATGCGGCGTTTTCTATCGGCATTTCAATGGAAGATGTACAGAAGTTGATTTATTCTTTGATCCCATCGTCACTTGCACTATCGGAAACACGATAATTGTGTTATTCGTAACCCGGGAATCTTCGTCTTTTAATTAAAAAAATATATTTATTGTAAGACGAGAGGAGTGCGGAGGGGAAGAAAATATGTAAGAGGAAGGTGGGAAGTACTTGGCTATTCAGACGAGGTCACTAAACACGGATGTTGCCATTCGAAGCAACATTTCCATTCTATTATGGTCTTTCACCAGAAGTTCTAGCACAGATGATCGACATAGCCCTATGTCCAGAGATGTGCTTTATTTCAAATAAATCCATTTCAAATGGAAATGCAAAATGGGTATCTTCCATTTTGCATTTTAAATGCTTTTCTCAATGCATTTTCCATTTTAAATGCTTTTTTGCAACATTCTTCCTACCATCTCCACTCATCTTTTTTTCATAAGCCCCAAATATCAGTTGGTCCTCAACCTCGATATGAGAGATAATTTACATTTGTCAAGTTGCTCCCTGGTAGGAGCCCTGGCAATTGAGTGATACCATTACAAAAAATACTGATTCAAATACTGAACATGGGGCCATGAAGCTGTAATATTAAATGTTAGATAGCAGTTTCTATGTTTTTACGTTGGCAACATTAGTCCCGCGCAAATTTTTTGTGGTTTCATAATCTGTAGTTTGTGTGGTGTTTTTGGATTTACCATCATGTAATATGTTTGTTCTACATTGATGTTCATTATTAAATGACAAAATTGTTTAAAAATTCTATAATTATATTAATTGTTTGACCTGAGAAACCATTTTGCATTTTCAATGCATTTTGAAAATAGGTATTTTGCATTTTGCATTTGAAATGCTTTTCTAAAAACCATTTTGCATTTTCAAATGGAAAAGTTTTGACCCATTTCCATTTTGCCTTTCAAATGGTTTTGGGTACCCATTTTGCACATCTCTGCTTATGTCAATACGATATTGACGAAATCTGTCATCTATGGTCAGATAGCGATATTTGCGCGCACGGTCAGAAAATGATTCCAAAAGTCGATACTTTAAGCGCAGCCCCCAAAGGTATCTGTAACGGACGTACTGCTCCAATATCAGCTGACGTCGCCCCATATTATTAATTTGCTATTTGCCCTGTTATTAAAGTAAAATATACTGCCGAAAAATGTAAAATGTAGAAATTTGTAAAATTGCTATGTAAAATTGTTATGTAAAATTGTTAGGTAAAATGTACAATTGTTACAATAAACGAAACGTCGGAGCTTGGCTAGAAGTAAACGGGCAGAGAAGTAATGTGAGAGCTGGTAAAATCATATTCATATTTTAATTCGGGCACGATTGGTAGAACCGTGCCAAAACGTAGTGGGAAGCCTTGCCGTGCGCCGTCATAGCGTCACAAATGACCGGTGGTACGCCGTCATTACGTCCCACGGGCACGGTTCTGAGGATCGTGCCCAAACAAAGGAGTTTACCGGCCCGGCGGGCGCCGCGATAGCGTCGCAAACACGGGTCACGGATTCCAGGAATCAAAGAGAAAGTGGGCCCGTGTGCGCGTCGTGCGCCCGCTGGTGGCCTATAAAACGGGCAACAGGCCCTGAAAACGGGAGATCTCCAGAAACCACCACCAGCTCAACACCTCTCTCTCTGCTCTGCCTTCTACCTCGCTCCGACTTCTGACTCTGCTCGCCTTCTTTCACTCTGACCCCCGCCTCACCCTGGACCACGGACTGCCTACCCCTTCGGACCAGACTCGGAATCAGCTCAAGAACAAGCAACAAGCGATCGGACCAGCTACAACGGCATCAGAGACGGCCCCGTTCTACCCCTCCACGCCACTGAAGGAAGACATCTTACGCCTCCACAGATTGGGATCACCGGCCCCTATCTACAGTCTTGTGTGTCACGATTACGTCTGATACAGGTATCGGATAAGCAGTATATGCATGACTTTTTAGATAATTTTGTTCGTTATGCAAAATATCAGGTTTATTAATGAATGGGGTTGAACTTTTAAAGCTCTTAGAACTGATAGAAATCGTAAACGAGATCCATGGACGTAATTATTTCATCTAAGACGCAATCAATTGATTTTGTTCCAGCATCGAGAAACGAAAGTTATGACTACTACTAATGACGTCATGAACAAATTAACTCCCTTTTAGTGTCAAAAGTACATGCGGATTTATATTATATTATTATACAAGTTATTATTTCAATTAACACTTTCAATTTATTAGTTTTTAAACTTTAAAGTAGCCGTCTGACGTTTAGGAATGTTAAGACAAATGCGTCAGTGTTGCCCGCGTCTGTTTATTTGCATTATCAATATCGGTCTGGATATCAATAGTATGACCGTGCTCGTGAAGTCGTTATTAAATCGTCGGTAGTTACGCCTATGAATTCGATATTGTAAAGTTAACGATTTAACTGTGCTAGACCTCCTGGGCAACACTCACAGTATCTACCATTCTGTATGTAAGTAGGTAGGTATATTTGTTTGATTAATATATTTATTAAAATCGTCGGTAGTTACGCCTATGAATCCGATATTGTTAAGTTAACGATTTCACTGTGCTAGACCTCCTGGGCAACACTCACAGTATCTACCATTCTGTATGTAAGTAGGTAGGTATATTTGTTTGATTAATATATTAATTAAAATCGTCGGTAGTTACGCCTATGAATCCGATATTGTTAAGTTAACGATTTCACTGTGCTAGACCTCCTGGGCAACACTCACAGTATCTACCATTCTGTATGTAAGTAGGTAGGTATATTTGTTTGATTAATATATTAATTAAAATCGTCGGTAGTTACGCCTATGAATCCGATATTGTTAAGTTAACGATTTCACTGTGCTAGACCTCCTGGGCAACACTCACAGTATCTACCATTCTGTATGTAAGTAGGTAGGTATATTTGTTTGATTAATATATTAATTAAAATCGTCGGTAGTTACGCCTATGAATCCGATATTGTTAAGTTAACGATTTCACTGTGCTAGACCCCCTGGGCGACACTTACAGATCTACCACTATTTTTGTAAGTAGGTAGTTATATTTGTTGGATTAATATATCAATCAAAAAATATAAAATTGTGTTTTACCTGTGAGGTTTATTTGCACCGGTCTGCTGTGGGAATTCACCTTTTCCTGGGCATCCGTTCGACCTCTCTGTAACAAGAAAAGTCAATTAGTTTGTTTATGGCATTCATCGATAGTTACCCTTACACATTATAAAATTATTTATTTGATTTTGGAATAGAATAAGAACTTCTTTCGTGGGTAGGTCACATTCAAGCAAAAAAATTACAACCAAAGGATTCTTACAGTGGGTACTTTCATACTATTTGCATGTTTTTTGTAGTTGCAAAGGTACTAGTTGCATAATCCTAGGGAGCCTGCAACGCCTTGATACAAAAGGCTATTCCATCAAAACTGCAGTTTCAACAAATCAATTGTTCATTCTTATAAGTCTGAATTCGACTACAATCTTACATATAATTTCGAAATGTACCCATTTAAAGAAAATAATCTGAAATGATGGCCCAAGACACCTGGAAGAGTGAAGTCAGAAATTTAGGACTCCGCGCATAAAATATTGCAGCATTTTTTAAGTAAGACAAGATTAAATATAATGTGATACTATTATATTAGAGTCCAACTCGGTTTTCATTTAAACCCTCAGGCAGCATCTCTGGCATATTGACCGTTATATTTCTTAAAGATGCTGATTTTGTGTTTATTACGGCATCACAATAAAATCCATATAAATGGGACATTTCCGAACGTATCCGAAAACTAAAATCTGTTTTTGAAAGGTGATGAAATACTCTTTGAATTTTATCATTAGAAATAAACCAACAATTTTTAAAATATTAAATAGTTTAATTATTAAAATTTTCAAATTAAGCATATTTTAGCACGTGTGTATGTGTGTATTTATTTATTTATTTGGAAAAGTTGACAGCAAATCTGTAATTATATAATGATACAATAATAATATTATTAATTATGCCAATTATGAACTTTCCACTGATGAATAGTTAATGGTGTTACAATGGTGTACAATGGCATATGTAAATATATATTCCTTATTTTTAAACATCTATGTACAATAACCATTAAAAAAACCCAACTTACATTTATATTAGAAAATTGAAACCAATACACATAAATACTTGTACCATTTAATCATAACCACGTAAACACCTCAGCACAGGTTCTCCCAGTGAGGTGTTCATGAAACATAAAACATTACCCACCACAGTGTCACCTACTCAAACCTACCTTACACCCAGCATAAAACAAACACCATATTAACAACAGTTTTATATATTATAACAACAGTTTTATATATTATATACAAATGTTAATAATTTGGCAGACACTGTAATGTATGTATAGAATTAAATAAATTCTCATTTTACGGTTTTTCGTCTGAACACTGAACTAAAATTATTGATAACGGAAAAAAACATAAATTTTATTAGACAAATATATTTTATAAGCATTATTTCTACCTCGTTTTTTGTGGTTTGCTATAAAAATAATTAATAAAAAACGCAAAACTTATAATTTGTCTCAAATTGAGGGTTTGGGTTTCATAAAAGCATACATTTTAATTATTCTGTGGTTAACTTCGAGATTTGAATATAAAGGGTGATGTTCTCTTTTTAACACCATTTAGATAATATTCCTAACGTTCCTACCTATGACAGTAAGGGTGACAGGACGATTTATATGATACGAGTATCATCATATAAGCTGTTCCTCAAAGCGAACAAATTGCCGCTACGATTAATAGCCGTTTGTTCGCAAAACCTAACAAATTAGCATGGGAGGTTATTTACTTTGTGTACATCAGTTATTTTTAAATACTTCTCATGGCATATTAAACTTTCCCTTAGGTACTGTGCTAAACAAATCCATGCGTTCCGGTGCTGTGTAGTCAATACACATCTCAAAATAAGCGATTTAATATCGGAAAATATGAATATTCATAGCTAATCGCTTATGTTTATTATATTTTATATCAAAAGTGATAATAATTGTAATTCAATTGCTGTAAACATGAAAAAAACCATCGGCAGATGCTAAAAAACGTGCAAGGAGTCCATATCTAACGACAGCCCGCGACCGACTGACGGCCGGCTGGCACAACAGGCACTGGATGAGCCCTGGACGCACACACACAGCTATGCGCTCGTAGGTATCGATGGTCTTCTGGACGTGTGAATTTCTCATGTTCCAGCATAGCGAACTAAAGCGGGACATCAAAAGCGTGTTATTTCCTCGCACACTCTTCGCGTAGCAGTGTCACACGGTTGATTGTATTGGTGTATTTGTTCCCGATTTTTAACAAAAATATCAGATTTTTAATTGAATTTGAAAACTATGTAAAATTTTATTTTTTAATTCAGTGCATAAATGTATAGCGGAGGAATACCTAATATCTGAACCTAGAATTTATTATATTTATAGAGTTATTAAAGTTATTAGAAGCAATGTGTAGTAAATACACATCACTCATGAGGAAAGGTTAAGTATTACTTCAAACTTATTCAACCAAATATGGTCACATTTGCTTTGTATTCCGTCTGAGTTTTGAATAGGATTTAATCACTAACATTAAAATTAGAGTTTTGCCTGTCGCTGTTCGTTAATCACAGAAATCAGTGTTCACCTGGGGGCGACAGAAGGTCAACCAATTCACCTGCCAAATTTCATATTTAAGAGATCTGGTAATGCGATAAAAATGAACGAACCCTTCGTGATTACAGCCTATAAAAAGGCCCACATACTCGTACTTGCGAGCGGTTGAAGGAAACCAGCAGTTTTATATTAGCGAACTCTCCAAATTGTGAACTATGAAAGATGATAAAGATCAGCAGTTGAAAATAGGAAATTCTATTTTGTCAAACGTTTTCTAATACTTTTCAGTGCATAATTCAGCTTATTATTGGTTAGGTTAGGTTAGTTAAGGTTTGTCAAACGTTTTCTAATACTTTTGAGTGCATAATTCAGCTTATTATTGGTTAGATTGGGTTAGTTTAAGTTTGTCAAAAGTTTTCTAATACTTTTTGTGCATAATTCGGCTTATTATTGGTTAGGATATGTTTGTCAAACGTATTCTAATGTTTTTAGTGGATAATTCAGCTTATTATTGGTTAGGTTAGGTTAGTTTAGGTAAGTCAAACGTTTTCTAATACTTCTTTGTGCATAATTCGGCTTATTATTGGTTAGGTTATGTTTGTAAAACGTATTCTAATGCTTTTTAGTGCATAATTCAGCTTGTTATTAGTTAGGGTGAACTTAAATATGTTGAGATATATTTTTTTTATTTATTAATTTTCGGGAAATCGACAGTTTACATTTAATCAGTTTGTACATAAGTATTATTATATAGCCAAAATAAAAGCAATTATGGATTTCCTCCTTGTGATTTTACCTCTACTGAGACAGCATAGTATGGAATAAGTAAATTAAATTTGTAAAAAAAGAACATTAATAAAAAAATATATACAAAACAAAAGATTATATAAAACGAAAAATTTACAAAACAATACATTTATAGCCATGGAGAGAAGTTGTAGATATAAATCAAATCATAATAGAGATATAAACAATAGAGACATAACATTATTCAAAACCTGTCAGAGAAATGTTCTTTTATGGACCTCTTGTATTTGGTAAGTACGCAACTGAAAATATCAACCTTGCATAATAACGCTATTGTAATTATTGCATAGTCTGTTCAGGCAAGAATTCTGCTTAGAGTTCGTTTTGCATTTTCATTGATCAACCCTGAACAGGACACAATAAAGTTTCAATTGTTCAGTTCGATCTCGTAGTATGTGTACTCGAATCAATTATTATGATTTAATTAAGTTTGATGACGCATATTAATGTTACCATACTTACTTAATGAAGGGATACAATAAATAAATGTAATGCCGTTTTTCTGATTACTTTAAACATTTTGACATTAAAGCCATTTATCATATAATACGTTAAATATCGGTTTGGTATCTTGTGGTTGGTATATATATATATTGGAAAGTAATGAGTAAAACTTCAAATTGAACCCAGGCCCTCAGAGGAAAGCCCAGGCAAGGCTGAGGTCCTGGGTTTAATTCCTAGATGTGTGTCAATGATTTTGTGTTTCAATGACCTGTTTAAATTATTTCATTTCTGATACCATCGATGTAATAGAAAAAATACATCTTATTCCGCCTTCCGTTATCCGTAGTATGTTCTAACCACTAAGCTATCTAAAAAAACCACCGTAGAAGAGTGAAAAGGTAATTTTCAACTCCATTAGTGATTAAACCGTGAATACCTTTCCTGATATTTCCGGACAGCGAAAAGTACCGAGTTCAAGCACTAAAAATCTCTTTTCTTTTGTGTAATGAATACTGTGTTTAATATTGTGTTTTGATTATTATCGAAATTGTTTTCATATTTAATATCTTGAATATATTTATTGATTTTGGGATATTTTAAATATAAAATCCTTTTTTGATACTGAAAAACTTTATTTAACAAAATGCTGACAGACCAACCGTTAATGTTCCAGTTGGAAATTTATTCCAATGTTAAGATTGCATCTGGCCTTGTGCACACGAGAAGCTCGAAGCTAAAGCTTCGGAATTTGGAAAAGAAAATATATACTTTAGATAATAATTGTATAATAATACAGCTTATATTAATGCCAGCAGATTACTCCTGACACGATGATTTCGGTCAAGAAAAACTCCGAAAACAAATTATTCCGTATCCTTTACACAGGTTATTCCAGACACAGATTAATAGTCCTAAACCACATTAATGTGAAAATATAAGACACCCTTGACATAAATACTATTTGAATTAACTTTGATTAATCTTACATAAATGTAAACAATAACAATTTTTTCATGCTTTTGAGCCCTCGGACATAGAAAATGTTGACAGCCCAATTTGTGTGTAAAGCATCGATGACACGGAGCTAGTTTACGAGCTGCTAGTCGACGAGTCTATAAGCTAGCGAGTAAGCGAGTTAGCGAGTGTCGATGACACACAAAACTTTCCGCTCGCTCAGTAGCGAACTAGCTAGCGAGTTGGAATCATGTGTTATTTTGCGTGACGTGTTGTTTGCGTTCTATCGTTTATTTTTTTAAGCTGAAAAATGTGGAACACGCGTAATATATTCTCTATCTTCCCATAAGTATATATTAACATAAAAACAGACACACACACACCACAAAATGCAGGACATCATATACCGATGTTACTGAAAGCCGCATATGTTTCAAGTTGACTATCGGCCGCTCCTTCCTGGTTAGGTTTTCTGCGGTTTCCCTTACTCCATCAGGCAAATGCGGAAGGATTCCCACAAAAGGACGCAACCGAATTTCCCCCCCGATCCCAACACAACACAAACAGACACGCATGTAGTATATGGCCGCCGTTGGTCGCTGGTAATGTTGATGCTGGATAATACATGCAATTTTAGTAGGGTTTTTTGGTAACAATTTTTTCCCTACCGAGAAAATACAAGGCCTCTAAGTCTATAAAAGCCAGGTAATATTTGAATAAACCCATATGAGGTAAAAATTGTGAGGCGCATATGACGCCGTTCTATTTGTATAAAGAACATTAACTTTAAATTCAGTCAATTTAAATGATTCACCACTTCATGGAATATAAGAATCTAGAAAGTAAAAGATAGATGACTGCCAAAACGCAAAGATACTCGCAACTCGTTCCTAGCAGCGATGATGACACACGGCTAGTTAACTGGCTTATAAGCCAACACGCCAGCGAATGGCGAGTAAATTAGCCCGTCTTTTTATTTTACTCGCTGCTTTTTTACAATCGGATAGTACACTAGCAGATTGTAAAAAAGCCGATGACACGAGACCAGTTTACAAGCTCCTAGCGAACTCGCTGGCTTGTAGCTTGTAAACTAGCCCCGTGTCATCGATGCTTAACAATCTGAGATCGTACTTCTATGTCCGTAATAATCTGTGTCCGAAAAAATCAGTAGCTATCTACTCGAAATATCTGTGTCCAT
Organism: Hesperophylax consimilis; assembly: GCF_061612785.1. Taxonomy (NCBI): domain Eukaryota; kingdom Metazoa; phylum Arthropoda; class Insecta; order Trichoptera; family Limnephilidae; genus Hesperophylax; species Hesperophylax consimilis. Next base: position 31,210,823 of record NC_142848.1, read on the forward strand.
GGGTAGTTTTCACTATAATGTGCGGAAAATTCCGAATATAACCTAAAATTGTTTAGGAAACTATGCAAAAACAGCTTTGCTGACCTGCTGCCCTACATAGCTACTTTATGGTCCCAGAAAATAGAATAGTTAATTTATTCATCAAGTCAACCACCGTATCACATCCATTACCTACTGCACTGTATTTCCTGAATTGTAAATTATAATTTTTGTTTTGAAGCGATTAATTTCACATGTACATTTATTACATGATTTTTTCAAAAATAATTAACGAGTAAAATCTCAGATTTGTAATATCTTATTATTGAAGACAATATTAGCGATTCTTAAGGCGATGCCATACGTAGTACCTAATGCAAAATCATGTGTTTTTGGTTTGAAAATTTGATCACCTAGAAATGTTTCAGATGCTTTAATTAAATACTGCGAGTAGAATACATCTTGGCCTTTGAAATAATCTAGTATTTTTTAGATAAGTCTTTTTATAAGCCCAGAAAAAAATAATGTATAAGGCCTATGAAAACTGCTTTAAAGTTAAAAATCTCCTACTTACGAACTCATTTTCGGTTATGATTTTATTGTATAATGTGGCAAATTAAGTTATTTATAAAATGATCGAAAAAAAAATAAATATTTATGCCTGAACATCCACAAAATAAAATAAAAGGCACTTTTTGGCAATGTTTTTTTTCTTGCATAAATCAAAACAGGCCGATGATGTTAAGCGGGAATTTAAACCTTATCGCCATCTACGCAAGGGTTGTTATTGATAGCGGCTCAATTTAAAATATTACATGACGCAGTGCATCGCCCTCAACGAAAATTTGAGCAGATAATTGGCTCAGTTGGCAGAGCGGCGCCCCAGCAAGGCGAGGATCCTGGCTTCAAGTCCTAAATGCGACCGTATTTTTTTCAGATTTTTATTTATTTACAATCGGTCCCAGCAATCTTAAAACTAACTTTAAAATGATGCAAGTACAGAATGATTAGATTTTATTAGGTGAGGGTAGTGGGAGGGGCGTTTTTCTGGGATTTTTTTCAGTTGGATATTTTACATTAGGATTCTTCGATATTTTTTTGAGAACGTGAATGTTTTCAATAGCGTGGTGGTATATTAAAATATAAAATGATTAATTTATAAATGATAATTCCTAGCCAAATTTCTTTCTCAAACCATAATAATTTCATGAATCAATTTACTAATGAATATCGCCTTGTGTGACTCATGTGAAGCGGGTGACGTTAAAACGCCCCCCATTTGTCAAACATCACGTGGGGAAAAAAAAACACATCAAGTGGCACTATTGACGTCACCAACCCGTTTCTATGGCATTTAAAAAATATACTTTCCAATTTCCAACGTAAACATTGACTTTTCTATCAATTTTTATTACTGGTTGAAGTACTTGTAGGTAGGTACCTACCCAATTCAATACTAAATTATTCAAGTAAGTACCAACGCAACATTTTTTTATTTCGGGTGATTTGTTTATTTTTGTACCCTCGCGTCATCGGTGTTGCCATAATGATTTAAGACTACTGACTATAAAAGGTCCGTAGCACAATTTCTACGAACCTTGGTCCGTAATACATAGTGAGTGGTACCTATATCTATGGTCCGTAGTTATTTCGGTACAGAATAGTGAGGGCATGCCTAATAATTTATTTACTGTCTTTACTCAATGGAATTTGAAATGTAATTTGTGATTTTTTTCTACTGACATTATCATTATTATCCGTACACCGTATACCACCGTTTTTTTCTCCGTAATATTATAATATGTTGATGTATCCCTTGCATTAGATGAATTGTGTATCCTGTGCAAACTATGTTACAGTAATGAGAATATACTAATGAGAAATGGAAATCAATTTAATAACCTAACTTTAACACAACACAAATGCAAAAGCATTATATTTACCAAGCCATAAAACAACTACAATAATTTCCCCTCTGAATTGCGCTGTATTATAAAGCAATCAGAACAAATAAAAAATTAATAAATAAAAATTATAAATACGTATATACATAACAAAACATATTATAACATACATACTACCAAAGTAAGAATCGTGGCTTTCTTGTCAGGCACAAGAGCTCCTCTTTGCTGTTTAGGTATACATAACCATAAATATAATATTTTATAAATATGTATCTATAAATGTAACCATATTTTTTTATATATTACAAATACATATCCATACATCTTTCCTACAGAATCCATACATCTTTATGTCAAAAATATCTAGTATCGTGCAGTGTCTCTGACATTAGATATTAGGTACTTATGTAGCTTTTTTATAATTGTAACTTTTGGTAAATATTGAATTCTGAATCTAAAATGTATCTCAGAAAGCAGAAATTCCGTTTGTGTTTCCTATGAAAACCTGCCGAACTTTGGCGTCATGAAAAATACTCAGCATCTTGCACAATTCAGCACAATGTAACTACTTTCATCTTCCAACGGCATGTCAACAAATATCATAAAAAAATTGTCAGATCATATATCTACCAGCAATTTTTCAGCGTTTTTCAAAGAAAATTAGCTCACCTCGTGTTTTGATGGTTTATTTTCAATAAATTATTATCTACGTTCGTGATATGAACACGTTTTAAAAGAACCTTTGACATCACTATGTCCCTAATCGTTTATGTAGGATGTACCTACATATTATAAAATGTATCTAGATTATAGATTATAGGCAGGGCCGACCTTATGCGGGCGCAACTGGAGCAGTCCATCGAATTGCAAAGGAGCTAATAATACCTAACACCTAACAGTCCTAATACATCGTGCTTGAGATTATTTTTTATTAAAACGGCGCTACACAAACATACAAATCTTCCGAAGATTATTGAATACAGTGATCACCTACCTAGGCTTTTGACAAGGGGCGCCAGAATTTGACCGCGCTAGGCGCCATTTGGCTTAGGGCGGCCATGATTATAGACACGAAAAATATTATACAACCCAATACGTAACATGTTATGTTACGGTGACATGCTGTCATAAATTGTAATCGATAATCCACGTAATGTTAAACTGTGGTTGAATTGAGCCCATGACATTGAAGATTTTAAAATCAATACCCTCCAATAGTTTTTAACTATAAAAGAAAGGTTAAATAAGAGACGAATTAAAAAATTTAACCGATTAGTTAAAAATTAATTATGAATCAGGTACAGTTTTAACAACAAATTTGTATAGAAATATATTCAAAATACATATGTAGGTACGTACTTTGTTAGAGTTATTCTCATAAGAAAATTAAGCAGGTAAATACCTACATACTTAATTAGTAGAAACCATAAATATTTTACTTAACATTTTTAAAATTTCAAATAAGGAATTACACAATTTTTTCGGAGAAATTTCACTTCTTCATTTCAATGACAATTATTTTTTTCAAACATTCTTCAGGCAAGCAGGTACCTACCTACCATATTATTGATTATTACGATTTCACACAACCTGTGAACTTTATAAATATGATAAAAGGTTGTATCCAACGCTACCACTATCTTGAACCGGAACGGGTATGTAAAAAACAATTTTACAGACAGATAGATGACAGTCAATGACCAAACATATGTATGTAAAGGTTGCAGGCGAGTTCTGACGTCATAAGTACCCTCTGGGCTATTGGGACGTCATTTGACGAGGAAATTGCTTGAGGTTCGTGTCCCAGATGTGACCGTTTCCTTTTCTGATTTTTCTGTTTCAGATTTTCGTTTAAAAAATCACTAATATTGTCTTCAATATTTAAATATTACAATTTGAGGTTTTACTCAATAAAAAATAATTCCGAAAAATAATAATTCATTTCTAGACTTGTAGAAAAAGTCAATAGATGTCGCACATTAAAAATAAAAACAATAAGATAGGTTTATCTAAAAGACGCTGTCTAAGATTGCATTTAGTTCGGGTTGAATCTTGCGATCATACATAAAGATAGTTGCCAATAAAAATGTGCGGTGAAGAAAATGAAGACAATGTTGGTAGTTCTTATTCGAAGTATGATACAGTTAAAAGTGACCGAGTAGGATAGGGTCCCATTAGCGCAGTTGGTAGAGCATTGTCCCGGAAAGAAAAGGGTCCTGGGTTCGTGTCCCAGATGTGACCGTTTCCTTTTCTGATTTTTCTGTTTCAGATTTTCGTTTAAAAAATCACTAATATTGTCTTCAATATTTGAATTAAATAAAATTAATGAAAAACTAACATTAAGGATATTAAAATATCTTGGGAATTAGCTATGAAAAGTGCTTTAAAAAAATACTGACAAGTATGTTAGAATTTAACTAGCATTCCTTATTATGAAAAAGATTATATATGTATAAAATAGATACTTACGCACAAAACATATTAACACCCAGTTTAAGTAGGTACTGACTATTTGACATTAGGCTCTGCCACACGTACGGGCCACGAACCACTCCAGGTCGTCGCGAAGAAAAGAAAGCGCGGTAACCGCCGCTCCGAAGTGTACGTGTAGCAGAGCCCATTCCATTTTATAAGTGAAAACAAAAAATAAATAGAACGCGTAGGTAATATTATACTTGTAATCAAGAAAATGTAAATATGCCGGAATGTTACAAGAAGTAAAATGGAAAATTTTCCTTACGAATCACTGCCGCCATATTTTTTACCCGCCAACATTAGATTAGGCGTGTGAAAAAAATGCGTATTCATTCTCCGCACGCACGTGCGTGGTCCGTACGAGTATTTGCGTGTAAAATTACAGCTTTATCGATATTCTGTGTGATTTTGATACACCCCGACAAACGAATGCGTGTGTTCATATCTCGCATGAAAAAGAAGGACCATTAGCTACAATAGGGGGTGATTTTTTGGTCAGGGTAGGACAATCATTCTATGGCCTACCATTCGAGAAATTACGGATGTTTTTTTTTACAAAATTCATAAATTTATACTGAAGATATAAACCGATAGAAATGTGTCCGTGTGTCCCAAGTCAGCTATTTTTTTTCTTACGTCTGGTGATATGAAACATAGATAATCAATTTCATAGACATAGTGACAGCCGTTTTCTTTCAAATCGAATAGATCACACTTATATCCTTTTTTAACCGCGTTTTCGAAGAACACTATAATTTTAAATATTTCATTGAAGATTTTTTTTTTCAATTGGTAAATCTCAAAGTGGCAAGTAAAAATTACGTCGTTTGGCAAACTAAATTCGATTTTCGCGGTTTTAGAACTAAACTGTCTGCTGTCACGCCTAAGATCGTGTGCTGCCTCTAAGTAAATTGCATCAAAAAAGTGCCAAAATCCTTCGTGTGTGATGTGAAAGTGTTTTAATTTTTCGGCAAAGGCTAGTAAAAACCAAGGAATAACATCTCATTTGTTAATACTCGGAAAATTAGTTTTTTTACAAACAATGCAGTTGTTTCCCGCCCGAAAATGTTATGTGTCGCAGAGAAAATTCGAGGCCGACTAGAACAGAGGTCTGGGCGCGCAACAGCCAAATTGCGAAGTTAGTGTTGTCGCTAACTAAACTTTACCGTTTAAAATAGTCTAATCATTAACCACTCTGTTTAATAACAATAACAACGAGTATTCACAAGAATGGAAGCCATTATTTGCAAACTGTCGTTTCTCTATTATGGCACGGTACTGACTTAATCACTACACATCTTAAAATCTGTCAGGCGCCCAGACTTCCTACTTTAGTTGGTCTCAGTCTTATTCTACCCAACTTTTGAATACGAAGACGCGCCGCCCGGTCTTATAGTTTATCCCGATCATGTAATATATATTTTTAATGTTTAGATACCTTTGTCATATACATGAGGAAAGTTTGAATTAAGAATTTACTGGAAACATAAGAGTGTTTGTTACTAGCCGCATTTCATCTTCATTTTGTAAGAAAATAGCAGGTCTAGATATATTGAAACTCGTATCAATCTCGTCAGCGATATTATTGGTGACGTGTTCCTGGCGTAGCTGGAGGTTATCATTAGGAGATAGACATATAACGTTGTGGACTTTTCTGTAGGTCTTTTAAAGATAAACAATTCCTTAGTACATTATTTTGCTGTATGTCATAAGGTTTAACCAGCGTTAGATCATATCGACTTTTCTCTACTTTCTACAAATGTATTATGCATCTATTATATAAAACATTTCGGAAGAATTAGAATTGATTGAAAATATACGATAGTATAGCCATCTTGTACCTACATTCAGTGCAGTTAAATAGATCCGATATCTTTACTAACTTCATGTACAATTGAGTGTTTGAAATGCTCAGTTCTCGTATTGTTACATTTAAACATGATTTTGAACCGAGAAGCTCTCGCAGGTATACAAAATTTAAAGAAGTTAATTAAATCCGGGACTTTATTCTATTTTTAATCTTCTTTTAATAATTATTTAAAAATGAACCGTAAAGCAAGAACATTTTGAATATAATTCATTATATCATTAGTGTTCCTCATTCAGAGTAGGTACCGATAAATCCGCCTCTGGTCCGGCCCTGTTATAATACATTTGCTAGAACTTGAATTACACGTGAAGCACTAAACTTGAAGTTCAAAGTCAAAACAAGTCGTGATTTATTTATATTTGGAACGTTTTATTTTAAACATGAACATTAATAATACTTTAAACTAATCGTGTTTTTGGCAATGTTTGTGAAATTTATGAAGGCTGTTGCCAAGTGCGGGACAAACCGTCCATTTTCAGACTCATGTTGTTCGTCGACTTGGTTATATTTTTATGCAAAACTTTGATTGTTTTGTACATTCACCCGTTCTATTTTATTCAGGCATCTTTTACACTCGGATTTCTTAGCTCAGAAGTATGCATTTCATTTTTTTGAAATGTAAATACCTCACAAGAGTTCCAATTGCTGCCAAACGTCTGGAGCCGGTGAGACTATGGCATCCCCAATTGGGGTATATTGTGAGGTTGAAGGTATTGGAGAGGGGTAGGAGATGGGTAGATGGTTAAAATAAGGCGATAAATATGGCGATTCCATACGTAGTAAAGAAAAATCAGGTGTTTTTGGTTTGAAAATTTGGTCGCCTAGAAATGTTTCAGATGCTTTAATTAAATTTTGCGAGTACAATACATCTTGGCCTTTGAAATAATCGAGTATTTTTTACATAAGTCTTTTTATAAGCACAGAAAAAAATAATGTATAAGGCCTATGAAAACTGCTTTAAAGTTCAAATTCTCCTACTTACGAACCCATTTTCGATTATGATTTTATTGTATAATGTGGCAAATTAAGTTATTAAATATTTATGAACATCCAGAAAATAAAATAAAAGGCACTTTTTGGCCATGTTTTTTTCTTGCATAAATCAAAACAGGCGGATGGTGTTAAGCGGGAATTTAAACCTTATTGCCATCTACGTAAGTGTTGTTATTGATAGCGGCTCAATTTAAAATATTACACGACGTAGTGCATCGCCTTAAGAATAATATGCCTAACTATTTTACGCATACTGGTTCACTGGTTGTCTGGTAAGTACTAACTATAAATTAACCACTCACGAACTAGCCGACTTCGCCAGAGTTTCAAAACTCTTTCAAAATCAAAGGATAGTCTGAATTGTTGACAGTTATTATTTGCATTGTCAGTTCCAATTTTGAAATTGGCAATTCAAATAATTTTCTGTTCAAAATATAACGTTATAGGTGTACTTTGTCGCTTGTCTGAAATCTTCAATTCAGACAGATTCTAATTTTAAAACGATACGTAAATTCAAAGGAAATTTGAGTTCATTGAGCCAGATTTCAAGCAGGAATAATAAACGCACATCACAGACAACCTCAATTAGTATGTTCGGTGATTAGTTTTTTAAAATGTTTTTTGAAAATGGTTTATGTAGTTGGTCTTAAAAATAATTAGTAGGCAGATGATTATTGAAATTGAAGTTAAAATAAGTGAAAACGGCAGATTGTTCAATGATGGAGCACTCAGGTACCGGATTAGGTATTTATTATATTCAATAATATTTATTTACTTGCAAAGAATGTAAGCACGTTTAATGTTACAGGATGAAAATCCATTCCCAAATGCACGACTTTTTATATGTGAAAAAATGTTTCTTTTATTATTTATGTGTGCTCAGATAACAGAAAAAAATAATTTGAAAAATCTTAATCACTTTGAAAAAAAAAACACCTCGAAGACAATTATTGTTATTAACGTTCTTCATATAGGTAGGTAGGTACCGGAATATTGTTAAAATCGTGTTGAAAAATCAAAATAACCACAAGGATTTCACGTTTAAAAAACAATGAATCATTACATTACTTATAACTTATAACAGCAAAACAAAATCTTCTACATATTATCTCCAACCCGTCACCCAAATCCTAACTGTCCAATACGTAAAGGTACTGATTTTTTGTGTTTATTTGGATTACGATAAAAATTTCAGAGTTTGTTCTTATGCTACGCGTATGTACAGGATTTTCTAATAAGAGGTGTTATTTTGATATTCAATCGTAAAAGATCAATGGTTTCGTTGCGGTTTGTGTGGCATGATTTGTGTGGCACGTAGCGTCGTTTTGTTGAAAGTAAACGTTGTCCAGATCAATACCATCCAATTCCGGCCATAAAAAATCATTAATCATCTCTCGATAGCGCAATCCATTCACCGTAACTGTTGCTCCAGCCTCATTTTCGAAAAAGTAAGGTCCAATGACTCCGCCGGACCATAAACCGCACCAAACAGTCACACGTTGAGGATAGAGAGGCTTTTCAACAATAATTCTTGGGTTTTCCGAGCCCCAGATGCGACAATTTTGCTTGTTGACGAAGCCACCGATGTGGAAATGGGCCTCATCACTCAAGATGATTTGCATTTGATTCACTCAAGTGATTTTTAATAATTTCAATGCGTTGTTGAAGCGTGTATTGTTCCATTTATATTAATGACGTAGTTTCTTATTGTCAAATGTCAAAAAATGACAGCTTCAAAAGTAACATCTACAGAAATAGCGGGCTATTCAAAATAACACCTCTTATTGGAAAATCCTGTATATACGCGAGGCTAAATGCCGAACTGAACCTCAACTTATAGGAAAGAAAAGAAGCAACCGCAAATGGCGCGAAACGCCGCTTGTATTTGCTTCGTTCCTTTCCAGTAATTCGTGGTACGGTTCGCGTTTCGGTTCGCAAATGTATTCGTACACCTTTAAGAGCCAGGAGTGTTGAAGTTGTTTGAATAGTAAAAGTCGGGTACGACCGAGGAATACTTAACGAAATATCTTTACAGTGGGATGAGACACGGAGTCGAATTAATTTCGATATTAAGTAGATATTTGGTAACAGTAACATTGCGATATACAGTAATAATTATTTTACCTGATCTTCCGACTTCTTGACTGGTGAGGGCAACCTCCTCTGGGGGGAAATGGAGTGGCGGGGGTAGGTGAGGTTGTGCGGGGGCTGGTGGGGCTCACTGGGGCGCGCCCCCTTCACCGGCGATGTATCTCTCCTCTGCAAAAATATAGTATATACATTATATTTGTATGAAAAATATATTCATTTCAAGTTTCACGGCACGGTGTGCTGTGTGACTGAGGTTTTGTTTTTTGCGCACATACGCGTCATTGGCACCGACCTTATGACAAATAACTATTACATCGACACACTTTCTGCCATTACGTTTACCCCTATCAGCTCCACAGTGATCAGTATTGTTTCTCAATAATTATAAACACTCACCGCGAGGTTATCACGTAAATTAAAATAATTTCGTAACGTACATACTGGGTACATATTGAAAAAGTGAAAATGCTTTCTGCGGATTTGGCTACAATATCCTATTCGTTATATTTGTCCCCTATGCCATATGTCGTAAAACTATATAAACACGTAAAATGACTTTTTGTAAATGAAAAAAATTGCAATTTTGGAAATAGTTATTTAACTTTTTTATTTCTACCATCACGTACCAGTTAGTGTACTTTACCCCCGGACACCCTGTATAGATAACGTACCAGTTAGTGCACTTTACCCCCGGACATCCTGTATAGATAACGTGCCAGTTAGTACACTTTACCCCCGGACACCCACCCTGTATAGATAACATACCAGTTAGTGCACTTTACTCTCGGACATCCTGTATAGATAACGTACCAGTTAGTGGACTTTACTCTCGGACATCCTGTATAGATAACGTACCAGTTAGTGGACTTTACCTCTGTAAAGATAACGTACCAGGTAGTGCACTTAACTCCCGGACATCCTGTATAGATAACAAGCACCATTCATAATATGTTTATTTAAATAATTATTACATTAATAAAAATTTCACTTACTAATCGAAGAACCTACTTACCTACATAGTAAGGAGACATCTTTACGTTAGGAGATTATCGACATACTTATAGCATAAACGCACAGAGATCTGCATCAAAGCAGAAAATCTGTTTGTTTCTTCATAACTAGAGACCGGATTATATGCATTTGCAAATATGCAAATGCATATTTAGACCCTTTTCAGCGGTAGTTGCATATTTTAGCAAATAATTTGAGATCTTGCATATTTACGCTTGATATCATTCAGATGCCTCACATAGCGACACTATAGACGTCAGATAGCAAGGCGCGCGGCCAGCGAAGCTGAGCGAAGAACTGATAACTGATCTTACTGATCGCTACGGCCGGCGGCCGGAGGGGGGGGGAACCTCTCTCATCTTCGCCTGCGCTCGCGCCTACTCGGCTTAATTCGGATAATTGCCGAAAACAATTCATTCATTCGTATGAGGGGTGATTTGGTATATTTTTATGGTAATTCAAATTGCGAATTTTGTTTTTTACTGGTCGCACGCGCTGTTCTTTAGAGTTTCGTCTAGTGTTTTGTTTGTTTGCACGAAGTTGTACATTGTGAAAGTGAACCATGCCTCCTGATAAAAAAGTGCCCATACGTGGATAGCTGAATATCCTGGAATATTTACATACGACGGAAAAGTTTTATACTGCCGAGTTTGCGAGAAAAACATTTCTAGCACAAAAAAGTTTCAAATAGACCAGGATGTCAAAACCAGTGTTCATATCGCAGGAGTGCAGAAGAAGGGCCCACGATAACAAGTCTTTACAGTGGCAAGTAGCAGTAACAGTGAAGTAACCTCCAAAGGTAAACAACAAAATCACTTTAGCATGGATCTATGTCAAGCATTTCTTGCAAGCAATATCCCTCTATACAAACTGACAAATCCTGCCTTGAAGGATTTTCTCAGAAAATATTGCATAAATCAAAATATACCGGATGAATCTACTTTACGTAAAAATTACAAACCATCAATTTATCTACATGTGCTGGGAGAAATACGCAATGAACTCAAGGATAACATCATATGAATTTCAGCTGACGAAACCACCGCCACTTGCGGCCATTACATTGCAAATTTGTTTATTGTTATTAAGTTTAATTTGTAGAACTCCATTTTTTTTTTTTTTTTTTATATATACAATAATATTATTATTGGGTTTATAAAAACAGTTTATTTTTAAACAAGTTCTGCTGTGTAATTATTATTACGCGTGACAGCTGTTTCGCCCTCTGAAGGCATTATCAAACTGTCAGTTTGATAATGCCTTCAGAGGGCGAAACAGCTGTCACGCGTAATAATAATTACACAGCAGAACTTGTTTAAAAATAAACTGTTTTTATAAACCCAATAATAATATTATTGTATATATAAAAAAAAAAAAAAAAAAAAAAAAATTGCAAATTTGATTGTTGGTGCATTAAAACTTGAACCTTCACCTTCCTATTTGGTGGCCTTCCGAGAACTTGAAAAGGCAAATCATTCTACGATCGCCAGATTTGTGAATGAGGGTATAAAAAAAATATTTCCTGAATCTTCTGCGGATGAAAATGTGTATGTGTTACTCTCAGATGCTGCCCCCTATATGATCAAAGCAGGCAAAGCCCTCCAAGTATTTTATCCCAATTTGATTCATGTGACGTGTTTTGCTCACGGAATTCACAGACTCGACGAAGAAGTGAGATCCACGTTTGCGAATGTAAATAACCTGATTTCATCAGCAAAGAAAGTGTTTCTTAAGGCGCCTGCTCGTATAAAGGCCTACAAAGAAAAACTGCCATATATCCCTTTACCTCCTGAGCCAGTAATAACACGTTGGAGTACATGGATCGAAGCTGCGATGTTTTACCATGAACATTTTGAAGCCATCAAGGGTGTTATCAATGACTTCGATAGTGCAGAGGCTTTGGCAGTTTTCCAGTGCAAAGAATCGTTTGACGACGCCAGTATTAAAAAAAAAATAGCTATGATTACCACTCATTTCGCCTACATACCTGCAAGTATAAAAACGCTTGAAACTCATGGATTGGCGTTGAATGCATCTATTCAGGTTATGAAGGAAATTCGCCTTATGAATTCCTCGTTGTCAAAGCTATTCCCGAGTAAACTCAAAGAAAAATTTGAAAACATACTGAATAATAACCCAGGGTTTGAACCTTTGTGCCAAATTGATAACTTCATCAACGGGGCAGGTGAAATTTTGCCCGGAACAATAAGTTCAAAAATCGCACCCAAATTTAAATTCTGTCCAGCCATATCAGTAGACGTAGAACGTTCCTTTTCCGCTTACAAAAATATATTAAGCGATCGTAGACACAATTTGTCTACAGAACATTTAGAACAGTACTTAGTCATATACGTTTTAAAAGGTAAATTCTAAATTTTATTGTTAAATACATTTTATAATTGATATTTTCGAAAATATAATTGTTATCTTTGAAAACTAATAGCTTACTAAAATAAAAAAAAATATGTAAAAATACAACTTCCTGTATTATTTCATGTTGCATATTTTGACCCTTTTTATGGATTTTCGTGCATATTTTAGCTATTTTTATTGCATATTTGCATGCATATTTTGGGCTATTTTTGTTGCATATAATCCGGTCTCTATTCATAACACTCTCTAACTGTGAGCACTGGTGTCAAGATATTTGCATACGTTTGTTTGTATGGAATTTGTAGGTAAAAAAAGGTTTTTATTTCGCAATATTTTTATTTTTTATCTATATTATATTTGTCATTTTGGCCCTGATGGAAAATATTTTCATCGTTGGCAGGTTTTTTTTTTGAAGAAAAATAGGAGTGAACATGGGACTTTCGGTGACCCATATTGTAGGAGCAAAAAGAAACAACAGGAATCACAGAAGCCGGCAAATCGTTCCACAGCCGAGCTGTTGGAGTCGTAGAAACGAACCCTTCTCACGTGACAAATGTCAACCGTGTACACAATATGCTATTATTTTATTTCCCTTACCTATTTTCTTTAGTATCTCAACCATCATCTTGACATCCAAGTGATATTGTAGGCAATAGACTCTACAATACAATACAATACAATACCTACCTACCATACCTACTAAAACAGTGCCTATTTAAAAATGATGTCTCTGTGAAGAAGATACTTAACAATCGATAAAGAACTAAAAATAATTTAAACGTGCTTAACATATAAGTAAAAGGTGATTAAACTAAAATAAATCCAGCAAACAAAAAAATCAATATGAATACTAACCTCTCGACATTTAGCTTCGTGTATCGCAATGGATGCACTGCCGAATCTCCTCCCACAGTAGGAACACAGCAATGGCACCCCTGCAACATGCGGCTCGGGCTCCGGTTCGGCCCTGCTGGGTCGCGGCCCCTCGGGGGGCACCCTGCGCACAGGGCTCCGCCTCCTCCTGTCCACCACGCTGGCCGCAGTCCCTTGCACCTTGCCATCTCTGAACACAACATTGCTAACATCCTCACTCTTCGTCCGCGCTGAGGAACTAGGCTTGATCACTTTAATTACAGCAGGAGATACAGGACTTGGAGGAGGCGGGTGGGTGTGCAGCCTCTCAGGACGAGATGCCCTGCCGCAGGAGTCACATGGTTGAGCCATTGGACGACTTATCGGACCACAAAACGCTTCATCTATTTTTCTTCTCGCGCGAATTTTTACGTTGCGTCCCATCGCTGTGACAAGCTTCAAGGGTGATTTATCTCTTCTCAATACTGGGATTCGTGCAGACCCCTTTTGGGGGTGTGGAACATCTATTACAATACTAGGAATGCTTTCATTGTTTTTTGGGCACTTCTTAGTCTTGGCTTTAGGTTTCAAAGGAGCAGTATTTTCGTCATCTAGGCTTTCGTCTGAGATTTCTGCCCCTTTTGGTCGCTTTATCTGTCTTGTTGGTTGCTTTACAACGAGAGGGACTCTCATCAATGTGTAAATAGAAAGAAGTTCTTTTCTCATTAAAGACATGTCTATCTTTCCTTGCAGAGCGATATCTAGAAGTCTGGGCCGTTCTAACGTGGCTGTTAGAGGACGAGGTCTTCGTGGACGGCGTCTTTTTTCATTTTTCAGGGGCCAGGTTCCCACAGGGGCGTCTGTTGGGTCCTGTGAGCCGTCTTCCTCGAAGAAGTTGTTCATCTTGACTGCGAGGGCCCTCCTCTGTCCGCCCCCGCCTGGAGACTGCCCCCTCCAGCTCGATATGGCAGGTATAAAGGTTTTGTTCCTCATGACTAATGCTACCTCTTTACTGTCCGATGACACAAGCACTCAACAAATAGATTGTAAACATACAGTGGATCTCAACCATCCCATTAAAGTTGATGTATGATCTAATATAATATTACATTATTTTGCACTCAATGATGAGATCATAGCATAATTTATTCACAACTGCAATACATTTTCTATTTTATTTCTCTTACATTTGATTCACACTCTTTTTTTATATACATCTTAAATTGTAGGTATTGAATTTGGTCGAACGGAAAAAGCGTTTAAAAAACTATTTAGTTTTTCATTTTCAAACCTAAGATAATGTTTATTTTGTTTTAAAATTTAGATAGAGTTTATTTAAGTTAACTTCTGAATTTGGTTGATCACAACTGCACTATTTTAAATTTAATCATAAGCAGAATCTGTCTAGACAGTTTCGAACTTGTTTCATATAAGAATCTCATTTATTGAATTATGACTTCCCGAAAAGGGGATACGACTTCGAGCAGCCACCCACGCTGAGTGACTAGAGCCCCCAGAATGACGTAGGCACTTCTGCACCGACGCTGACCGCGATACTGAAGACTGTACCGGTTATAGCACTCCACAAGGTTGTTATTGATCTTCAGACTTCGGTAGACCATTCACCTGCGCGGCTAGCGAGCTACTAACAGCTAACAAGAAGTAGTCGCTTTTACAACACCTGTGTTATTGCGGCGTTTCTATGATAAATGGGTCCAGGTATAAACTAATTTAACAACAAATAATGATGTAAAATCATTATTATCTTTAAAAGAACCTAAACACATTTAAAACTTCACAATACAAGAACAAGACATGCAACCAACTACTAATACCAAAAACCAACACATCCTTTGGACAAAAACACTACAGATTCCAGGTTATAAAACTATACAATTCACTTCCAACACAATATAAAACTTCTAATCTTACAGAATACAAAAAACACATATATATGGAACTGGCTACAATCCTTTTAATATTTAATTTCGTTATATTTCACATTTGTTGTTGTTAAAACTATGTAAAAATCGATTTTATATTTTAATTTTTATCGTTTCTCTGTGTAACTAACTCCACTGTATTGTTTATTGTTTACTATTATATAACTTTACAATTGAAAAAGTCCTCCTCAACACAGGTGAACTCCTAGCGTGGGGGACAGTATACTATACTAATATATTTAAGAATAAATAAAAAATAAAAATAATTTATCTAAGTTTTTGAGTGAGGTGTATCTTTAGGATAAGAATGGATATACGAGCATATTCAAGAAATCTATTTGTAGAGTAGAGTGTAGGACAGAGGAAACAAAAGTTAATAGCAAATCTAATATATTTAAGAATAAATAAAAAATAAATTATCTAGGGTTTTTGAGTGAGGTGTATCTTTAGGATAAGAATGGATATACGAGCATATTCAAGAAATCTATTTGTAGAGTAGAGTGTAGGACAGAGGAAACAAAAGTTAATAGCAAATCTAAAGTAGTTGTAGAAATATTTAAATTTCTAAAACAACACGTTATCTATGGTAAAATTCAAATAACCGTGTACGGCGGAGTAGAAGGGATCTGTGTCCCATCGAACTACCGGTTCAACAAACACGGCATTCCTCATCGAATTACCCGTAAAACAAACACAGAATTTTCACATAATGTATGACTATTGCAATCCGTCCGTTGGGATAGCCCGAAAATTTGCTTTACATGGGTTTTAGCCATGTGTGGTGACCAGATCAGACGAGTCTCCATCTCCTTTCTCTCCCCACGCCAGTTAGCCGTATAACCCTCACAATATTCCCCGATAGGGGATGCCATAGTTCCGCTGGTTCCGTTCATTTAGGACTCTCATGCGGTATCCCCAACATTAAAAAAATAGCATTTCTCTTTCAATGCTTTACTCGGACTATAAAAGTACCCATAGATAAGTTTCGATGTATTAGGTACCCATATCGATTAAATATCAACAGAACTATGTCCTTTTGATGAAACAACTTAACTTAATAACGCTGTCAGATAGGCGGATCATCTCTGACCTTGTACTTTTAAATAAAACTATTAATAATTGCATTGACAACCCGGAAATTCTCGCCAAAATAAAATTTTACGTACCGACCAGAAATAGGAGGCAAAGTGCAACATTTTTCTGTGACAATTTTAAAACCAACTATGAAGCTCATATACCTATAAATAGACTACATCATTTTAGCAATAAATTTGGAAATATTGTAGACATGTTTAAAGATTCCTTATTAGTTATAAAACGAATCGTTTTAATCACTTTACTGAGATGTATGAATTCACGATTCCGTAGTGAATACACTTTTATTTTTATATTTCTTTGTTTCTTACCTATTTTGCTTTCCATAATCCACACTATTAATTTTAATTTAATCATAAATCATTATTTATTGTAAACTGTATTACTTGTTACCTATTTAAATAAATAACCAACTAACTATATCTATAGAGTTTGAGGCGGGAGGCGTGGCTTTGTTTTTTAAATCTAAATCTACGGTTTTATTTCGAGATTGATGCAATTTTGAGCACTTGACCTTCAAAACATTAAGGTTACTATCTACATGAGATTTTGTAATAACCTCACCCTCTCCAGTTTTCTCACCCCTAATAGCAGAATATTTATACTCTTTGATGAAATTTTGCACACTTGACTTTCAAAACAGCAGGAAGGTCTCTGTCTACATTCGGAAAACCAAACCTACCCCTCAAAATTGAATAAAGCCCGGGCAACGTTAAGTACTTCAACTGAAAGTCAAATAAAAATATATTTTTTAGTTTTATTATGTTTCGTTGTTTCCTTCTAACCTACGACCCACAACAGTTTCCTGGCCGTATTGACCGGGGGCTGTTCCGCCACCCTTTGCGTTGTGTTTAACTCCGCTCGCGATGATATTCCAACCAACCCTACGACCCCCATCCCTCACCCTCCCCCCACGGCAATTACCATTACCCGCAATGACATCAAATTTATACCTTTTCGGCGGCAATCCAGTACATACTTGTTAGGTGCTCACCTGCCTACTATATTCAAGTGATTATCATTATTTTTTTTAAAACTGGTAGATTTTTAAAACAGGGTCAGACTTCCGTTAGAGGCCCGAAAGGCCCAGGCCCAGGGTCCCAACGTCGCGACGGCACACGGAGAAAAATAAATGTTGCTAATTTATTAAAAATCTCTTCCAATTATTATACAATTGGGAAAACTAAAATCAAAATTCAATTCCCGAAAGAAATTAATATGTCAGAAATCGTTGATATATAAGCGGTCAACATCTTTAAAGATTTACCGAGAATTTGAAAAAAAAAAAAACAGAGAAATGAGGAAATAGTTAATAAATAGTCGCATAATTTTATGAATTTTTATCAATAGACGACCTGTGTTTGTTATTTTTTTTAATGATAAACTAATGTTTTTAAGACAAGTTTTTTATGCATAGCACAAAGGATAACAAATTATTATAAGCAATAATTAGTCGCCTGTAATATCAATACAAATTGAAAATATCTCCCGAGTAAAAATAAATGCCGCCGGCGGGATTTGAACCCGCGCCTTCTGATGTCCGGTCAGACGCTCTGCACCACTGAGCCACGTCGGCTTATTTCCTACTAGATAAACATGGCCGCTATATACCTACAGGAGCTGCTCGATGCGCGTGTAGAGTTTTAAAAGAAATGTCGCCAGAAGCTAAATGATGCAATAACCGAAGCCATCATGTACATGAGGAAACGATAAACCAGAACACCTGAATTCAACATCGAAGTGGGAGGACACGTCATAGAATGGATGAAGTCGTATATCTGGGGCTGACTATGGACTCGCGCCTCAACTCGAAATCTCACCAAGCCAAGACGCACGCACGCTAAAGGCGATCGGCGCAATGAAGCCCATTTTCAACAGACGAAACCCGCTACCTCCCAGAACCAAACTCCTCATCTACTACTCGCTTATTCGCCCGGTAATGTCCTATGCGATTCCTGTATGGAGCAGAATTTCACACACGGACCACACGAAACTACAGACACTTCAAAATTTTTGCATCAAAATTACATACAACACCAACTCCAACCAACATGAAGAAACTACACGACCGAGAACAAATACTGACTTTGTACTACTTTACACACAGCTGACTGAACGTTTTTACAAATCACTCAGACAAAAATAAACTCAAACGATAAATTGGGCCATATAATTCCCCGAGCGACTTTACCTTTAGAAATACTCACAGACTACCCAAACATCCTGATGGACCACGACCATATCTGGTCTGACCCAGATTCTGACGCGGACGATTGCTTATGCAACGAGCATTAGGTATTTCCTAATCTCCCGACTCCCTTCCCAAATATATAACGTTTATATATCTATTTATATGTTATTTCATATTTTTTATGTGTAGGTTTATTTATTCCCTACCTTCCCATGGGTATATATTAACATTAAAACAGACATACATAATCACACACCTCAAAATTTAAGACACCATATACCGAAGGCCGTCTCTAGTTGACAGATGGTCGTTTCCTCCTGAATATGATTTTCTGCGATTGTCCTCATTCCACAAGCGAATCCGGAGGAATTCCCAAAAATAAGGTGCAGCTGAATTTCCCTCCTGATCCCAACATAACACAAACAGACACGTATTTATTATTTATTTATTTTTTCATGTTCTCCATGAAACGGTTATACACCAATATATCATGGAGAAGATTACAAATTAAAAAGTTTACACAGGCAGTTTTACTATTTTGTCACATGCGTTATAAGATAGTTACTGAATTGTCTGTAGGTGACATTGAAAATGTCGATGGCTAATGCAGAATCGTTAAGCAGTTGAGTCGCTCTGTGTATTGGCGCGTTCTGATAGGCAGAAGTCCTCGCTTTCGGAGCATATAAGAGTGCATGGGACCTCCCTCGAGTATAATTGTTAGGGACATAAAAGTTAACCTCTTTCAACATAGGCGGATTATGTATTGTACCAGAGATTAACTTAAAAAAGTGTTTGCCTAAAAATATTTTTCTGCGGGCTTCTAATGTATTGAAATCGAGCATTCCTGTTAAGAACAAGGATGGATACAGGAATGGATAGTATGTATATTCCCTCATATACAGGTAACGCATAAACCTTTTGTTGTACTTTTTCTATTTCTAAGATATGGTTTTGTTCAGAAGGGGCCCAAATAATGGAGCTGTATTCCAGGATACTGCGGACAAGTGCTTCATATGTTCTCCGTATTGCAATTCCATTAGTAAATGATCTCGCATTACGAAGAACAAATCCAAGCATTTTGTTGGCGCGGGAGACAATGTCATATATGTGGGATTTGAAAGAGAGATTTGCTTCGAAGATCACCCCAAGGTCACGAATCTCGTTTTTGCGTGTTAATATATTTTTATTAATGTGATAATGGAATAGAAATGTATCTTTGGATCTTGTAAATGTAACTACACTGCATTTCTGGATGCTGAAGGGTAATTTATTTAATTCCGACCATTTGACAAGAGAATCAAGATCATTCTGCAGAAGAATGTATATATGTAGTATGTAGGAATGTATATATGTAGTATATGGCCGCGGTTTGCTGCTGGTGAGCTGATGATGAAGAATACGATGAGTACAAATATGCAATTTTAATTCCAATGGTAACAAATTTTTCCCCACCGAAAAAATGCAAGGTCTCAAAATCTATAATAGCCAGGTAAAATTTTAAAAACCCATATGAGGTAAAAATTGTAATCACGCCATTCTATTTGTTTAAAGAACAGTAACTTTAAATTTAGTAAATTTAAATGATTCACCACTTCATGGCAAAAAGAATCTAGAAAAAAAACATGACAAAGGTATTTTCTTATGCCTACTCTTACATGTATCGTTATTAATGCAAAAGGAACAACAAGTAATATACGATGGTCGAAAGTTTTTTCTTTAGTTTTTTTTTTAAATTTTTAATATTAAGATATTGTTTACATGTGCGTGTAAGTAAAAAAATATTTATTTGGTTAGATTAGTTACTATCTTCCATGATATTTGAAATTCCGTACAGGACTTCTTGAACTTTATCCAACATATCCGTGGTGATAGCACTCCTCGTCTTTTCCGCAAATGCCGCACTGTTAGCAGCTCTCATCATCTTTGCCGCATAGTAAGTGGCTACGGCCGCCGGGAACATTGGCCCGTTCGCCGTGGTCAAATTCGTCGGAAGAGTGTTCAAGGCCCAGTAGTAGTAGATTCCTGTAGCTCCAGCAATCATATGTCCTTGCCCTGATGATCTCCTGGGAGATCCGCCTTCAGACAAACTCCAGGAAGACGCAGAATTCTGACTGACTGCCACATCCGTGCAACCCTTTCGGTAAACCATGAAGTTTTCACCTAATTTATCGTAGTCTAAAGAAAGATGAGCATCGCTGTATGATCCAGCAGTTTTAATCATTTTGTAGATGATTTCAAATTCATCGGTGTTCACGATCATGACCACGCCTGGAACTGGATACTTAAGGAACTGATTAAGAACTGCTTGAGTCAGGAAGTAAGGATCCAAGTCTACAACGAGAGGTTTCTTTAGCGTTTTGCAAGCCAGTACGACTCTTGGAATGATGGTGGCTGCAGAGTGAGGCTCCTTGTCCAGGCCAGGGCCGAGAACCACGACGTCCATAGTGTTCAGTTTCGCAATGAAGATTTCCACGTTAATGTCAAGCAGGGGGTGGACTACGATGTCAGGGCTCATGGCCTGCAGAGGGGGGCCTGCTAATTTATTGCAGAATATGTGGACGGCGTCAGCTCCGATCTGAAAGAATATAGGATTTTAATTTAAAGTGTGCATTGTGCCTGCAGGAAGTTTTATTGAAGGGTCAAATACGAGTATAACTATTTAGGTCGCGAAGGTTGAGAGGGATTTTAAAGTAATATTTGTTGAGTGTTGTGTTGTCTGATTAAATATTTCTTTTCATGTTTTCGTATTTATCATTTAAAATTAACGTCACTTTTCTTATATCGATGTGTAGAATCTTTTACATCAGATTCGCTTCTGTGTGTCACCTTTCTTGACATCTTTTCTATGTATTATCTGTCTATGCTCAGTTTTGTGTATGTGTATTGTATAGTGTATGCAATTATGTCAAATCATTCTCATATTCTTGTATCATTACTTTTACAACATTCGCTTGCATTCGACACCTTAAAGCCTCCGAGCTAACAACTAGAATCATTGCAAATTCATCTGAATGAAAACGCAATAAATCAATCTGCTAAAACATAAGTGTTTTAATAACAACCATCTCTCATCCATCAATCTATCTCTGTGCGTATCCCTGCGCAAAGAAACGAAGGACTTCAAGAAAAGCAGCTCGCCTTACAACCGACGGCAGAAGTCCTGGAGACTATCGCAGGAGCGTACAATATTATCCGTTCAGAATAGAAACTCATAGGGAGGGGCTCAATTTCATATCCGGCGGCGAGTAGCTAGAGTGCACTGAGTTTGGGAGCCCCGCAATATGTTTGGGGGATCGTTTTGAAATCCAAAAAACATACAGGAAAACACCAAAATTAATACTTCTTTTCTGTGAGATCTGGGGCCCAGGGTTCTGCCCAGCGTGCACTTAGGGTAAATAAAGAATTGCTGACAGGAGAAGAGGCGTTTGCCAGATACGGCCAGGACTATCCAAAGGATGACGGCGATGATAATGATAAGTAGGCACCTACTTATTTATGGCGGCACAGAAATATCACCTCAACAATTTATTTTAAAACATTTGATAGTAATGAAATAATAAAATACTATAAAAAACTTATTGCCTAACCAAGTATTAGGTTTTGGATAAAGCTAGTTACCCTGAGAGCTGTCATGGCGGCGAAGTAGGCAGCCCCCGTCTGCTCTACGGAGCCTCCCACGATGCCCACGGTGCCCAGGTAGCCCTTGGGCTTCTCCGTGCCCATGATGGGCACCGCGAGCTGCACGTGCATCTTGATGCGTGCATCGTCTGACGCCCTGCGAACACAAACATTTTTATTATATATTTATAAATATACAGGACACAGAAGTGGTAGATAGACTGCGTAAAATAGAGCTGGCATTCTTCCTGAGAGGTCCAGTATAACCTCAATTTCATTTACATAACGTGTAGTTTTTAAGGAAGGGAAGAAAATACAACGAAGCTGGTACATCCATCAATCAAATTTTACGAATGCGTGCAAACGTAAGGTAAATAAAGAAATTGTTTTTACTTGTGAGTTCTACAAGAGCCGAATCGGGAGTAAGCCACATTGTCCAGAGTTTCGCATTTCACAGATGAGACAACAAATAATGATATGGTAATAAAAAAAACCGCACTTAATTTCATTTTGATATAATATCACAACCGGGATGAAGAATAGAAATAAATAAAACTAACCAGCTAACAGTCAACTGTTCACGAGGAAAATAAAATTAACAGTAAATGTGGTTATCTGCTGACCTTTGGGAGATACCCCGTTCTAATCGATCTGTGAATTCGTACCAAGAAATAACGTAAAATTATTACTTTTAACCGTTGATAACAAACAAAATACGGGTTTTTACAATGTCATAACATTTATTTATTTAATTATTTATCAACGCCCTATTGGGCTTTTACATAAAGATCACAACGTAAATTTAAAACCACAGTATAACACAAATAATAAAGCATAAAATGCAATAAACTTAAATTAAGTTATTATCTATTAATCTTGTAATTTGTTTAAATTAATTAGTCAGATAGTGTTTTTTATAATTTTAAATAGTTTTAAACCATCGGCGAAGCAACACTTCAACATTGTTATTGAAAACAGTAACAATATCGTTTATAAGAAGTAAGAAAAGTATTGGGCCTAAATGCGACCCTTGTGGTACACCGCTAGTAGCCATGAATTTATGTGATAAGTTCGAGTTGTTTTTTAATTATATAATTCTATTAGTTAAATAGCTCTTTAACCATTCCAATGGTTTATCCTCTATTCCAATTTTTCTAAGTTTATTGAGGAGAATTTTGTGGTTAACTTTGTCAAAAACTTAACATAACCAATATCCAAGACACAGTGGATATTGGTTATGTTAAGGCTTCAGCAGGCCATGACGAGCGATGCTTAGTATTATTCGTCTTTTTTATTGGCGTGTATGCATAAGAATATGAAGTTTTTAAAAGTTAACCTTTTTATTACAGCACCGTTAAACATTTCGTCATACGTCGTGCCAGTACGAAGGGTGGAAGAGCAAAACACCAAAAAATTCTGAAATCATTTAAAAAATCCCGAAAAATAAAATATAATAATTCATTCGAATTATTTCGTATCAAAATGATCCGGACAATTTTACAACAATGCTCTGAATTTTCTAACTTAAATTAATTATAATTTAGTTACTATAATAATAATTGTCCTGATAAAAGACATGATTTTATTATATATGTAAATCAAATGTTCACTCTTCCCATTGTTGGAGATATCATATCTTACGCAGACGACACTGTAGTTATCACAAAAGGAAAATCATGGGAGGAAACAATGAGGATAGCCAATATCAATATAAACATACTCAAAACATGGTTCGAACTAAATTGTCTCTCACTAAATACCGAGAAAACATATTTCATCCCATTCTCTTCGCAGGAAAAAAAATTCGAAAACAATATTACCATTAAAATCCATTCATCACAAGGTGAAAATAAAAAAGAATGCGGTAGTGTAAATTGTTTACCAATAACGTGCAAAAATAGTATAAAGTATCTGGGTATCATAGTAGATAGAAACTTAAAATGGAACGAACAAGTCCAAAATACGGCAACCAGAGTAAGAAAACTTATTTATTTATTCATTAGATTGAGAAACATCCTATCATATAATATGATTAAAATTATATATTTTTCTCTTGCCTAATCCATATTACAATATGGTATAATCGGTTGGGGAGGGACTTTCAAAACTAACCTTTCACCTGTAGAAAGGGTTCAGAGGCACAGACATAGGAATTAATAGACGAGAAGATAATGGCGAGGGGTAAAATCAACTGTTGAAGAAGGAAGGGAGTAAGGCTGACTGTGATTCGTCAATAAATCAATCTGACAGTAAATAGGCATCTCGCATTATAATATCACCATTTACTTCTTAAAAGTAAAACCTGCTTTTGAATGAATAGACATTTTTACATGGGAGCGCAAATTACTCGCCACGTTATGAACAAATTTGCGAAGTCCAAATTCGGCAAAAAAATTCGGTTTTATTTTCACAGTCGAATATTTCGTTTAAGTATTTAGTTAAGACACTTTTATAAATGTTCATAATTTACTTCCCAGCAACCAACCAGCTTTGTGTTTTGCGTCCAGACGTTTCTCGATGTGATAGTATATGTTTCTTAAACTGATCTATATTATACGATGTGAATATGCTTAAAATAAAGTAAAATAATGCTTATATATGGAATGTAATACGACAATTGGGTTTATTCTCTTTTTCACATCTATTTTTACAAGTTTTCATAGTACAAGTCAACATTTTGCCGTGTTATTTCGTAAAATGAACCGATGATGCCTCGACCATAGTTCGCACAAGAATGATGACGTCACGTTTTCAAATTTCACTTGAGGCCATACGCGAGCACAGCCGGCTCCAATGGAACCGGTATGGGGAGTGGGGATAATACGCTTTTAATCACTTAGGGCAGGTCTACTAATATTCATATGTCTATGTTCAGAGGTTAATTTTGAAAGTCATCCTAAGAAAACCATCGATATTTCCAACCACGGAGCTGTTTGACTCGTTTAGGGTTCTTAGCTTAAACAAAATTTAAAAAAAGAATGCACTGTTACAAATTATAAAGACCATTTCAATTCAACAATTTCTACAAAAATAAGTAACCGATCTAGATCACGTGGTAACTTAGAAATTCCTAAATGTAAAACTAGTGCTGGTCAACACCATTATACTTATCAAGGTATAAAATTGTTTAATGCCCTTCCGGATAAAATTAAAACTGAAAAAAATTACAAAACTTTCAAATCACAAATCAAACAACTTTTAGATAAACCCAACGGTAATCACAAGTTTTAATTTCATTGGATACATTTTTCAAATAATTGTTTATATGAACTCATTTGTAATTTTTATTGATTAAATTTTCCTAAATTCACGCTATGAATTTAGGAAAATTGATTAATGATTAATAAAAAAAAAATATATAAACAAAATTTAATATTTAAAAAAATATACATATCCTCTAAAGTTATATTATGCGCTTACTAATATGTGCTAATATGCGTTTATTGTTGTTGCATTTTATTAAGTACCCATTTCATACAAGATTGCCAGCTCGGTCTTTGAAAAATTTACTACCAGTACTGTACCTACCTTATTTTTACACATTTTAATTTTTATATCTTATTTTTTCTAAGTTTAATAACTATTATATTATTTAAGTTATATTTTTTATTTTTTAGTTTGTAATTAAATTTCTTATTTTCTTAATTATATAGTGTTATCAAATTTATCATCTAGTTTTATAGCTATTTGTTAATTTTTAGCTACATCAACTAGTGAAATTTTACAACCTATAAACCATAATGACTCACAACACTCCCCAACTCAAACACGAGAAATAATTTCTCAATTGAGTTGGGCATTTTTTTGTTAAAAATTTCTAATTTTTTCGCAATCAGCCTCGAAATATCTACATTTGTAAATTATTATAATGTGTTTGTATCTATATTCAATAAAAAAAAATAAAAAAAAAAGTTGATTCAAGCGAAACCGGTTGACTTTAAATATAATAAGTTCGTGGTTTGATTTAGTATAAGATCTAATGTTGTTTTTCAGACGATATGAAAGAAGAAGGGCAGGGGGAGTTGCGGAGAGTGGCACCGCCCACTCCCACCCTCCCATCCCTCCTCCAACACTCCTCTGGGAAGACTAGAAGACAAACATCTTATTAAATATGTTTTCCTTATATGTATTCCTAAGAATCAATTTTCCTATGTAGGTATATACATATTTCTTTATGATTCCTATCCTATGCATATCACGAAGTCATTCTAGGCTATTATGAGTATATATGTGGGTCGCAACTCTAACGCCTGTGGTTTATAAATTGTGCATATTATTATTTCATGTTTTATAAACGAATCGTTAATAATAAAAAATATTATCTTTTCGTTTTCTTTATTTGCTGTGTTTTTGTAGTGACATCTATTGAACATTTATCGTACTAATTAGACGTTTCAGCCCCAATGGTTTCTTCGTCAGGATATAAATAATAGTTTTTCGTTCGTAAAGTAATGTGTAACGAAAAAATATCAAATCAAATCGCCAAAAGTTAAAGGAAGATTGTCTTCTAATAAATTTATTATTATTTTTTTACGATAGTACATAGTTATTATGATACATGACAATGACTAAAGAAAATACCGTTTTTATTTTTTGTTCAACGGGTACTTACGTTATTTATTTATTAACGCCCTTTTAGGGGCTTTCACATATGAATAGTAACTATGCATTATTACACAAGAGCTCCTCTTTTCTGATAAGGTATACATGACCAATTATGAACCTAAATATTATATTTTGCAAAATATGTATGTATTAATGTAACCCATATGATCTATATTAAAATAATAAATAAAAAAACATAGATAATACTTATACGTAGTTAAATAGTACATAGTTATTATACATAACTGAACTGCCCCAGTAATATTATTTTGATTGAAGAAGAAGATGATAATACCAAATCTAAACTAAACATGAAACAGAACAAGACACAGAAAATAAAAAAGATAACGGTCATAAGTAGGAATCGAACCCAGGATCTCTTGTCTTACCGGGACAAGCGTCTTAACCTACTTGACCATTGGGATCTATTAATAAAGCCTCATATTTGTCGATCTGATATTTCAAATTTGAAAATAAACAATATCATCTTGCAACTAATTTTTCCCATATTTTTGACATCTATATTTTTAAAGGGAAATTTAATAGATAAGGACGTGTCTTGGACTGTTTCATGTTTCTTTTAGATTTATTAGTATTATCTTCTTCAATGATATATTACATTGATGGGTATAATCTGCAAAATAAGTTAAAGAGAAAGAGTTATTCCTGAATAGAACATTTTGAATTTGTTTAGTGATAAATTAAAAATGTCTACTGACTCGGTATAGTTATGCCCATCCATTAGTATTCTGGACAGAGAGGAATACATGTGGTAGTTAGTTCCAGAATTTCTGCACTGAAATAAATACCGACTTCTAGTATTACATAATGGTATCCGAAAGCTTATCAACGCAAATGATTACGGGCTATCAAATGAATCATTTAGAATTTTGTATAGAAATACCAAATCAGTGAAAATTTTAAATTTCTAGTTGAACTAAATAAAATTAAAAAATAAATCCTAACAAAGCCCTTGTTAGAGATTTTCGTTAAGTGGTTAAAAAATTGAAAGATTTGATTGAAAAGTGATGTCTGAGTCTTTAATTTGTATTAATTTATTGAAAAATTTGTATAGCGCCGCTTTTGTGAGATATCACCTCAGGGGCGCTTTACAATTTATGCAGGTATTACAAAAAATATAAATATTACAAAAATAAAGTTTAGTCAAGTTAAGTAAAATGAAGTACAGGAACAGGTGACACGAAGATAAAAGATGGAGACTCTGCAGCAAGAATCCTAGGTGGTGAATAAACTGGACCAGCTGCTGCAGAGAGAGAGTCCACCGCGTCTACCAACAGTGCCAGCACGAGGTTCGTCATCCGTCCAGGTATGTGTCTGCTGCTAATAAAGTGCTGACACCTCACATAGACGTTCGGCGAGTCCATCCTGGTGATTATTGAAGCAGTGAATTCTGCCCGCAATAAAAGGCGAAGGTCGGGATAATAAATTACCCTGGACTTAGCGAAACACCTGCTGTGCCTGCCCTTTAGAGTTTCCGAGAATTCCGTTGAAAACATCTGGGGTGCATTTACTGATCGACGTTCGTTTCGAATATTTTTAGCAAAATATCACTTTTAACACACTTCACTCAAATCACATGTTATAAAGTAGTAATAAATGATTGTTAAGTTTATTTAAAATGTTGATTGATTGATTTCAAAAATAATTTCAAAGGGATGTTCCCTCATTTCCCTTGAAAATACTAAAAAAACCCAAAGCGGTTGACGCTTAGGACGCGTTAGGACGCGTCCGGCTGCCATGAAGTGCGCTACACTCTACTAATGTCTCCAGAGAATTGTTATAAATGTAGCAATTAAAGTTCACTGGATATATGATGTTTTACTATTTTAAAAATCATAATCCTACGATTATAAAAAAAAAAAATAAAAGCATTTTTGTCCTAAACGTACCTGATGTGGTTATTATACAATGAGGTTCACAATATTATAACGCCAAAGCTCACCGATCCATAAAATATTTGCAATACGAGCAGGCACTTTTATGTACCTATTAAAAATATAACTCATCAAATACCTACCGTAACAAAAATAAATTTGAAAATAGATTTTGAAAGAAAACAATTAATCAAAAACACTTGTATTGATATTTCTACTGGGTTATTGCTTTGTTAAAAATAAACATTTCTTTAAAATGGGTAAAGGTGGAATTATAGGCTCGTTTATTTTGTTAACTTTGGTGATTTTTTCTGTTTTGGACTATTTACCAAATGTTCTCTCCGAGGTGTGGCCGGTGAGAATTGTTAAGTGTCTGAGGTGTTTTTCTGGATGTTCCTGTTTGTGGATTATCAGTCATTCGTTGCCACTGTCATCCATCATTGGACTATGTGTAAGTTGCTTACTACTTTGATGAATGGCCCTGATGATGGATACTGTAATGCTGTCTGAAACGTTTAGCCAAAGAAGGAGGTAGCTCAACACGGCTCAATACCCCAAAATTAAATTACTGTAAAGATGAAGTGACAATAATGACTAGCCTGCTTATTAACTGTATATAGATCTCTTAATTAGAAATGATCCAAACAACACACATTTTTGCGAAACGTCACTGAGGAACAGTCTTGTTCACGCCTAATTATTATTTTTGGCTATACAGGAAAGTTGTCCGTTGAAACACTATTTTTTTCTTTATTTTCTTTTATCAATACGTTTTAATGTGAGTAGCGCGCAAGATTCCCGGGTATTCCTATTTCTAGGGTATGTCATGAGGCTGACAGATACAGTGAAAGGAGATGAGGAATGTGAGGGTTGGGACGTGCTACCTAAATATTCAGATCTATTGATATTTTGTTGATAAAAATAACACGCTTATTATTGTAATAAATGTGTATTTTTACTTTTAGTGTATATCGAATAATTTGAACAGAATTAAAAAAAAATATCAATTTTTTAATAAATCTTAGTAATATCGTATTAAAAACAATAACCCCCTTACTAAAAAACATGTTTTAAATTTTACACAACTGATTAACAACCATTTATGAATTATTTAATAAATATATTTGTACAGCGCCTTTGAGATGATTTTTTACGAAAACGGCGCTACATAAATTAGCCAAATATTATTATTATTATCAATGGTTGTTTATCAAATGTAAAAAATTTAAAAACGCGTATTAGTAAGGTCCTTAGAATTTACATACTATGTTTTTTACAGATAATTATGTACTACGGCCTCGCTGGAACATCCCTAGTCAGAAATTTGAAGAAAAAGGTAAGTCCTCTCCTATCTATAGATAATATAAACAGAGGAAGATATGGCATAGAAACGTGCCGACTGTCGCAGAGCTACGACTTATCTTACAAATCTGAAGTAAGATAATAAATTACCTTTCCGACTAGAAAATTAACTGATTTCTTCTTATTGAAATGTGCTGTTAAACGAACAAGATAAATTTTCTATTATGTATTGCCTATTATTGTTTATTGTTACCTATTATTGCAAAACAATTGTATTGACCGTCAATATTGGCGTATTCAGTCAAGATTGGCCTAAAGACAAATAAGTTGCATTCTTTATTTATTTTTCGAGTTATACCATAATCAATAATTGCATTCAGGCGTAAGAAAATACTGAAAATATAACAACAAATTAAACAACAATTAACTGTGACATTTGATTTTAAACAACAATTAATTGTGACATTTGATTTTAAATAACAATTAACTGTAACATTTGATTGTAAACATCAATTAGCTGTGACATTTGATTGTAAACAACAATTAACGTTACCATTTCATGGAAGGGCGAGTTCCAGGATTTACAGCTCTGTTAAGAACCAGGATTGCAGGACTGAGGGAAAGGATAAACCATTCCAGAAACACTATTATCATAGAATCCCGTCTGACTTCAGGATCGAGCATTGAAGACCATTGGAGAAAGATACTTGCTCCCACTATCTTAGATCCGTTGGATTCCCGTGCTTCTCTGCTTTAACTTAATTTCATTTTTATTTTTTTAATCTATTTTTATTTATTTTATTTATGTTACTCTATGTAAATATTATTTGTACTTATCTCATCTATGGGATGTGTGGGATTGCACTAACCTCCCCACATCCTGGAATAAATAATTTATTATTATTATTATTATTTGATTGTAAACAACAATTAACTGTGACATTTGATTGTAAACAACAATTAACTGTGACATTTGATTGTAAATAACAATTAACTGTAACATTTGATTGTAAACATCAATTAACTGTGACATTTGATTGTAAACATCAATTAACTGTGACATTTGATTGTAAACAACAATTAACTGTGATATTTGATTGTAAACATCAATTAACTGTGACATTTGATTGTAAACAACAATTAACTGTGATATTTGATTGTAAACAACAATTAACTGTGATATTTGATTGTAAACAACTGTGACATTTGATTGTAAAATGATGATACAAAGTATAAAATGAACACAAGCTCTAGATGGATATAAAAGAAGGAGGTCAAGTGCATACAGAATATAATATATAAGTTTAAGTACATATATAGCCTTCTTGTAGCTACTTTCCGTGCTGATAAATTGATCCGCCACATCTGCGTGTCTATTACTAACTTCGTGTAATCTAGGTACAAACAAGTATTTGAAATGCTTGGTCCTGGTATTATTACATTTACACAGGATTTTGGAACGATTAGATCTCTTAGGTATAAGAAATTCAAAGAGATTAATTTAATCAGGTTCAGGTCCATTCACAAATTTGAACATGAATATTAAGTCGAATATAATTCTTCGATCTGAGAGTTTCAATTAATTTCGTTCGTTCATCATGTATTTATAATTTATGCCTTCAATGGGAATACCGAGTTTAAAATGACTACGGAAAGTTTGACCGTTTTGCAGTGACCTTTCTCTTGTTGTGAAGGTCATGTGCGCAAAATTTCATTCATCTCGGGAATAAAACTCTACATTTGTATAAAATTCACACACGCCTTTTATAAATAGATTAGTGTTGTTCTTGTAATGCCATATTTAATGCTAAATGATTTTCAATTTCACTAGGCGCCTTTTCTAAGGAGTCGATTCCTCAAGCAAATCACTAAATATTTTACTTATGTCAAAATTAAAACCCATCAAAATATGACAAGTATCCATTTCTGATACACCGGTCTGAAATATGAACTTCATTCCAGAAATATGGCCACTTTGTAAAAGCTGTCACCAACTTTTTAACCGCTTAAAATTCATTTAAATAAGCATTTCTCTTTTTTAATTTATTAATATGATGAATTCTTTAATGAGAAATATGCAAAAACAAAAAATAAAACGTTGGTAAACTATGTCATCACAGAATGTGAAAGTTGTGTTACTCATTAAAATAGGAGAAAAATACGCACTGTCACAATAGCACGTGTCGGGGTATAACTAGATATGATTTTGGTAGAGCTCAGGGTGAAATACTCCCTTTTATATACAACGCTTAAAGGCAAAAGCTACAACTTTCTCAATACACTAATATCAATGTATGTAGGAATGTTGCTTCAGTTGGTAAAATCGTAATATGAGTTATACATGTCAGAAATTGGTTCAGTGTCAGAAATAGTGTGTTTTACCTTGTCGAAATATCGGTAGCTGAGCATAGAACTCACCGGCAAGACAGGCCAGTAAGTTAACAACAATAGGCAGTACAGATCTTGTCGAAATATCGGTAGCTGAGCATAGAACTCACCAGCAAGACAGGCCAGTAAGTTAACAACAATGGGCAGTACAGATCTTGTCGAAATATCGGTAGCTGAGCATAGAACTCACCGGCAAGACAGGCCAGTAAGTTAACAACAATAGGCAGTACAGATCTTGTCGAAATATCGGTAGCTGAGCATAGAACTCACCAGCAAGACAGGCCAGTAAGTTAACAACAATAGGCAGTACAGATCTTGTCGAAATATCGGTAGCTGAGCATAGAACTCACCGGCAAGACAGGCCAGTAAGTTAACAACAATAGGCAGTACAGATCTTGTCGAAATATCGGTAGCTGAGCATAGAACTCACCAGCAAGACAGGCCAGTAAGTTAACAACAATAGGCAGTACAGATCTTGACGACAATAATTTTCCGGCAAGATTTTTCCGTAAAAAGTTGCTGTTTTATCAGAGCTTTTAATATGTGATAAAGCTTCCAAAATCCTCGACCAACTCAGGTAAATATCGCATTTGAATCAACAGTGCTTCTGCTGCTTACAGCAGATTTGTGTGCAGTGGGTTGTAATGTCTTCGGGTTTGTAATATCTTCTCATGGTGGACTTACAAAGTGCAAATGTACAATTTAATATCCTGTCCATCGTTTTATTTTGTTATATAATATCTGTATTTGAACCATATTGTGTACTTCTAGTTTTCCGGCGCTGCGAAGGAAGAGGCGAAGCAGGCAGGAGAGAGCATCAAAAACCTACTAAATCACTATCATGGGATAGAGCGCGTCGCCATTGAACTCAGTGGTGATGATTCATCGAGGGATACAAGAGTCATTAAAAGAATTAGGGTAATTATTTTAAAGTTATATCTTCAATTCTTCTCTACAAATGAGAATCCGATCGAGTTTTAAATCGGTTTATGTTTGATTTTGAGTGTCCATGGAGATTTGTATGTTGGTGAAGATTTCTTGGATGCCAGGGTAACTATAACGTCCAGATAAAAAAATGAAAGTCTCCATCAAGTCACTTCTTTCTCTCTTTTATTTTAACGTTGATAATCTTTGTTACGTGATTCTATCTTTAAATTGCCTGTCTTTTGAAGTTCTTGGTATTTTTGTAAATCGTCTCTGCACTAGATCTATGTCTTTCGCAAAATATGGACTCCATATTTGGAAAGCATATTTCAGGAGAGGTGGCACATATATTTCATACATTTTTGACATCTAGTCCGGTGTTAGGTCAAGGAAGGCTTTTCGGATTAAATATGCTATCACGTTTGCTCTTTTGACAATCCCAGAGATATATATGCCTTTTTAAGTTTTCTTATATTGTAACGTCTACGGTATGGTAACAGGTCTTGTTGAAAAGGTCACTGCTTTCTGAGGTGTTCCATTAGTTTGTATGGAAGCTTAGGATTAGTTTTTCCAATATGTAGGACAGTGTATTTTTCAACATTTAGTTTTAGAACCCATTCCTTAATGCTGATGCAAACCCCGATGTAAGGCAGGAAGGCGTGGGACTGGCAGAGGAAGGATTAAAGTAGACTGAATGCTGAAGAAATGAGATCCCTGAGGTTTATGTGTGTTAAAACTATGCATGTCCGTGTTATAAATGTGGATATCAGAATCAAATGCAGGGTTGATGTAAACATAATGACTAAGGTTAGGAAAGGGCAAGAAAGGATATTTTGGATGGTTTGTATATGGCGTAAAAGTGAATGTTAAAAAAAGTCGGAGATGCCCGAGGAAAATATTTAACAACCAAGTGGATCAAATACTTGAGTCGGTTCATTTCAAGAGTCAGAATAACAGAAGAAGCCAAACTGCGCCTGGCGCTAGTAAAAATTTGCCGACCCTTGTCAGTAAACGCCTTGTTAGGTGATCACTGTAATTAACTATATTCGGATGATTAGTATTTTTGTGTAGCGCCGTTTTTATAAAAATAATCTCAAGGGTGATGTATGAGGACTGTTAGGTATTAAGTATTGTCAGCGCCTGTATAATTTAATAAAATTAATAATAATATAATTTTTATTTTCATGGTAGGAAAGGTAAGATTATTTTTTTAGTAATTACCATTAAGTTACAAATAATTGCCAAACTTGCCTCTAAAATCGTGAAAAATCTAATTCTTTTTTGACCCATTTTTATAATTTAAAACACAAATACATAAAGTAGCACATATCTGTACTAGAAATTTTCTATCCCTTTATATGTATAAAAAAAGAAGTTTGCTTTTGGTCATATTTTGGCCTCAAATCCTAATTTAAGTATGAAAAGTGTTGCGCAACCGTTCCCCTTAGGGCGATGCACTACGTCGTGTAATATTTTAAATCGAACCGCTATCAATAATACCCCTTACGTAGATGGCGATAAGGTTTAAATTCCCGCTTAACACCATCCGCCTGTTTTGATTTGTGCAAGAAAAAAAACATGGCTAAAAATGCCTTTTATTTTATTTTGTGGATGTTCAGGCATAAATTTTTTTTTTTTTCTGATCATTTTATAAATAACTTAATTTGCCACATTATACAATAAAATCATAACCGAAAATGGGTTCGTAAGTAGGAGATTTTGAACTTTAAAGCAGTTTTCATAGGCCTTATGCATTATTTTTTCTGGGCTTATAAAAAGACTCGATTATTTCAAAGGCCAAGATGTATTCTACTCGCAGTATTTCATTAAAGCATCTGAAACATTTCTAGGCGACCAAATTTTCGAACCAAAAACTAATGATTTTGCATTACTACGTATGGCATCGCCTTAATTTGTGATAATTTTTTTTCAGGTTATAACGAGCATAGTGGATAAGTGTATTGACGAAATTGCTGACTTAATCCTGGGCCCAGGTACTTGTTACATTATTAGTTACTAGTAGAAATGTCGTGTTTGTTTCGATAACGCGAATTTTTACGCGAAATTATTCGTTTATGCGCGAAAAACGCGAATTTTTCCGCTTTTAAAAGAATAACGCAAAAATCACCTTTTTCGGGAAACTTATTTTTCAAAGCATTTTTTTCACACGTATAATATCATGAAGTAGGTATACAACCCAACTAACCTCACCTCGAAAACGCTGCGTGCAATAATGTTTAAAAATAGTATTAATTATTCCTCCATGTTAATGAGGAATAATTATTACTATTAATGTAAAAAAAGGCCTCCATGGTTAAATGCCACGGAGGCCTCAGCACGGGTAAGCCACCCAGTGAGGCCAACATTACTGGATTGTACTATGAAATGTAAAATATTTTACCAAAATAAAACTAAAATAATAATAGATCCTCCTCCATTTTTTTCCTTTAAAATACTAAAATTTTAAAACAAAATATAGCTTTTCATAAATAATCCGCAATAATAAATTAATTCCGACAAAAATAATGCAAATTTCACCGAAAAATAACGGCAAAGGTTTGTAACACAGCGGCGTCATGTGTGTGTTGTATTACTCGATTCAATATTATTAATATATTCGTTATTTTAGAATTCAATATTATATTGCCTTTTTATGTCTTTCTATCTAAATAAATAAAACGGATAACTTTGTCTTTGCTAGTCGCACACGAGCCCCATAATCTCATACCTATTTTAGAACATTCATATGATATGGTGAAACAGGCCAAGTCCTCATAAATTATAAGACTAGCATTATTATTTACTTTTTTTATTTATTTATTTATTTAACGCCCAGAGGGCTTTTACATGGTTGGTAGTATACATAATTTTAATTTGACAGATACTTTAAAAGTTACAAAAAAAATAAATATTACATTTGATAGAAGCTATGCAACAAGTCATTCAAACACAAGAAACAAAAAAAGAAAATTACAGCTATTTGTAGGTTTACATGATGTGTTTAGGAGTATTGATGAAATAAATGTTTTAAATGATCCACAAAACTTGCCAAGTTGGTATTGAATATGTCAACATCACCCAAGTAATGATTTCCCATGGTGTGAAGTCGTTGTATCGGAGAGTGGGCAATGTAGTTACGCTTATGTGTGCTGCTGTAGAATATTGTATTTTGTCGTGTTGTTACTGTGGGTGTATGTATGTTTATAAGTTGCAGGAGTTCACAACAGTCGAATTTAGAGTTAAGTATTTTGTATAAGAACGTTAAATCGTTTATTTTACGTCTATCTTCTAATGTATGTATTTTTAGAGTATTTAATAAGAAATTGTATTTTAAGTCTTCGACAGGGATATTTAATTTAAAATTTATAAAACGTAGAAATTTTTTTTGTATTCGCTCAATGTTGTTAATGTGAATTTTGTAAGATGGAGACCAAACTACTGAGTTATATTCAATTAGACTTCTTACTAGAGATACGTATAATAGTTTAATGGCTTGTAAAGAATTAAAGTTTTTAGTTGTTCTTAATACGAAGCCTAGTGTTTTCATACTTTTGTTCACAATTTGATGGACATGATTGGTGAAACTTAGTTTTTCGTCCAAAATAATTCCAAGATCTCTCATTTCCGTGACTCTTTCAAAAGCTATGTTATTGATGGAATATTCGAATAAAACAGGATTTTTGTTTCTGAAGATAGTCAAGGTTTTGCACTTTACTACATTTAAAAATAAATTATTTTGAACGCACCAATCTCTAAACTTACTAATATTTGATTGTAGTATATGGCAATGATTTATATCAGTTATTTTCTTGTATAGTTTGATGTTATCTGCAAAGAGCAATACCTCGACATCGTTGAAGCAATTGGTTATATCATTGATGAAAATGAGGAACAAAACCGGGCCAAGGTGACTACCTTGCGGTAGGCCACTGGTAGCCCGGAAAGCTTTCGACATCCAAGATTTTATTTTAACGAACAGTTTACGATTTGACAAATAGCTACTAAACCATTTTAGCATGTTATCCCTTATTCCTAGAGCAAATAGTTTTTGGATTAGTAGTTTATGGGATACTTTGTCGAATGCCTTCGAAAAGTCTGTATATATACAGTCGACTTGTTTATTTTCTGCAAATGATTGTATAATGAAGTTTTGAAATACCGTTAAGTTAGTTGCGGTGGATCTTCCTTTGATAAAACCGTGCTGTTTTTGATTAATTAATTTTATTAATTTGGGATAGATTTCATCAAGGACCAATGATTCAAAAAGCTTTGGCAGTACTGACTGTATACAAATGGGGCGATAATTAGCTATGTCAGTATCGTCTCCTTTTTTGTAGATCGGTGTAATGAAGCTAGATTTCCAGCGGTCTGGAAAATGTCCAAGGGACAAGAGACGGTTAAATAGTAATGTGAGTGGTTTAGATAATGTATTAGAGCATTTTTTGAGGAATATTGGTGGAATGTTGTCTGGGCCAGCGGATTTATCAGTGTCTAAGGAAAGTAATTTTTGTTCGCAACACTTTTGTGTGATTTGGCAGTTTGTTAAGTTTGTGGTCATATTAAATTTGTATTCGGGTATTTTATCATCTGGAGTGTCTTCATCATATACATTTTTGAAGAAGTCCGAAAAAAGGTTTACAATATCCTGTGTATTGTTTGCACTGATTCCATTCATTTGCATTATTGGCGGGTAGTCTGTGTTTTGTTCATTTTTTTAAGAAATTTCCAAAGGTTTTTGGATTTAAAGACAGTGTCCTCGACAGAGGTTATGTACATTTTGTAATATTGTTTGGAAAGATCTTTACATTTTTTCCTAGTTTCGCTAAAGATTATATAATCATTTATGGATTTACTTTGTTTGAATTTTTTGTGTTGACTCTTTTTTTGCTGAAGAGAGGCTGTAAGCTCTGATGAAAACCAAACCGGGTAGGTATAGCTTCTCGGTGTGTAAAAAGGTACATAGGATTCAATAGTATTAGAAAAATATAAATAAAGTTTATCTAACGATTCATCAACGCTTTCATCGGATAAAAAAGACCAGTCTGTATTTGAGAGGTGGCAGTTAATTGAGTCGAAGTCGGCTCGTTTAAAGTTTAGGGCGCTTTGTGAAGGTTTCCTTTCATTATCACATGTCATATTTAATTTAATGTATAGGGGAGGATGATGATTATCTATAGGTAGAAGTGGATCATTTGAGAGTTCAACAGACATTTTAGGATAGTTTGATAAAGCTAAGTCTAATAAGCGATTGTTACTGTTATATATCAAATTATGTTGATGAAAGTTTAGAAAGTTTACCATGTCCAAAATTTCACGTGCACGATCGTTTTCACTTTCGTTTATGATGAGACCACAGTTATTTGCTTTCCATATTAAGTTTGGTAAGTTATAATCCCCAAGAATAACAATTTTCGAGTGAGGATATTTTGATGAAATTGTTTCGATGTCTTCACAGTGGTTTCTATATGACTGAGGGTCAGAAAGTGGTGGTAGATAGGCCGTTCCAAATATAATTTTCTCGAGAGGAGTCGTTATTTGCACAAAAAGATGTTCGATGTTATTGTGTTTCGTGGTTAATTTTCTTGCTGACAACTTCTGTTTTATTGCAATTAAAACTCCTCCACCTCTTGACTTGGAACTTGATCTGACGTTTCTGTCGCAACGAAATACTTTGTAGTTAGTAAGACCGAGTTCAGTCGATTTGATTTCCGAGTTTAGCCAGGTTTCCGTAAGTATAATGATGTCATGATGATGAGAAGGTAGAGCTGCTTGTAGGTCATCGAGTTTTGATCGCAGTCCGCGGATTTTTTGATAATAGATTTTTATAGTTCTGGTTCGGTTAGGTGGGATTGCTTGATTATTTTTGTAACTTCCTAGTTTTTTGGTCGATTCGGCACGATTCGGGGGTGGAGTTAATGTATTTTATGGTGACATCTTCACCATTTTCTTTCCTTTTCTCCAGCTGAACCCTCAGATCGCTTAGAAATTTTTGTTGCGCCGGTGTTGAGTCGGGGTAAATTCTGACATTGTTCTTGAGAAGACTTCGTTTGCTTAGAATATTTCTCGATTGTTTTGAATTTTTTAGTTCAATTTTTATTGGTCTAGGCTTGTCATTTAATAATTTTCCAACCCTATAAAATTTAGAAATATTTTCATTTGCTGAATTGTCGATTACACCGATTATACTGGTGACAGCTGCCTGGTCATCCGAGATCCTGCCAGCTTCTGTCGTCTTAATGCTTTCGGGCACATTGCAAATAATAATATTTTTAGATCTCACTTGTTGTTCATTCATTTCCGAAATTGCCTCGCAAACACTAAAGTTATTTTGCGAAGGATTTGCTCTAATATCCTTGTATGCGCAGTTCACCTTCTAAATTAGCAGTTTTGGATGCTACAGCTGAAGACATGGTACTTATGGCACTTAAAATTTCACATGCAATTGGGGAAATTTTAGAGATTTGATCCTTATTAAATTTGTTGGCTGGATCAAAAAGTACTTTATTTAAGGCATTGACAGCTATTTCTGCTTTGGAGATGAAATTTTGCACATCCATTGTGAAACGTTTAAAAATTCACTATTCACTGCTTATCACTGTTGGGAGTCGATGATTTGTTATTGCTTTTGTTGACACACTACAGAAGCACTTCCAATGCTAAATACTGCTATGTTAGTAAATAAGTGCTGCTTGTTAATATTCGATAATATTTATGTGTAATAATTCACTGTAAATAGTTTAAATGTTTAATTTTGACAGGAGTAGATCAAAATATGTTTGTACTATCAAAAGAGTATTGTTGCAAGCTATACTTACTATAATAATAAAAAAGTGTTTGTTTGATTTAATATATATTTATATGGTTATGTATGGAATATAGATAGAATGACATAAAAATACAATATATACTACAAAAGACGGACGTTGTTGGCCACATTATTTATTTTTATCAAAATATGTTTTACATTTATAAAATGTGCCTACCCCACGCCACTGGCGAAATCCTCACTCCCCGCCACTGCTCATTTTGTCCCCGTTTTGGCCAAAGCGGCTTGAAAACTTTGACTCCGAAAGGCGTTGGTACCGCATCGCGCACCTACATTTGCCCGAGGTAAGCGAAGGCGCCGGCGCGCCGCGAGTAAAGCGTGCCAATACTAATACATCTTTCTCCTCCACAGGTGCCGGCAGGAGAGACCGCGTTTCCCCGGTGGTGATGACCCTGGGAAACATGACGCACGCCCAAATGACAGCCACGGTCCAAGGACACCTGGGGGCTGGGAAATTATTCACGTTTAAGTATAACAGGGGCGGCACGGTCAACATCTTCGTGCGCACGATGGAGGACCATCGCGCCCTCACCAACGGGCTGCGAGCGGAGGCTTGCGGATTCCATACATTCACGGCCGAAGCCGAAAAAATGAAAAAGGCCGTTATCAAGGGCCTGCCGCTCGTGGAAGTGGAAGAGATCGCGGCGGATCTAGAATCACAGGGATTCCCGGCTATGAAGGTGGTAAAGATGACCGCCTCAGTAGAGTACCCATTGTACCTCGCACACTTCAACAAGGAAGTAAACATGGGACAGCTGCGCGCGGCCGTCAAATACTTGTGCCACTGCCGCATTCAACTTCAGAAGCACAGGAGCAACCATCTTCAGCACGGCACCCAGTGCTACAGGTGCCAAGAATTTGGGCATGGGTCCCGAAACTGTTCACACACAGCAAGGTGTGTTAAATGCCTAGTGGAGCATGCTTCAGCAGAATGCCCCAAAAAGACAAGAGACGAGCCCGCCGCATGCTGCAACTGCGCAGGCCCGCATTCGGCCAACTACCGAGGCTGCCCCAAGCGGGTAGCGTACGTCGCCTCTATCCAACAGCGACCTGCCAGAAGGGCCCAACGCCCGCTGGCAGAACAGAACCTTAGCAGGCCACCTCCTCAGCCAAGAACGGATGGACGCTCATGGGCCAACGTAGCCGGAGGTACCGCCCCCGCCCAACAGCAACCCGAGCCCGCGCCGCCCCCACAGCCCCGCCCACAACAGGAGCCCGTGCGCGCTTCCACCTCTACCGAGGACGATCTGGACATCATGGCCCTGCTCCAAGGCCTTCTGACCAGCTTGCCCGCTGCACATCAAGGGCAGAGAAGCTCGTCGTCCTGATGGAGTTTCTAGAGACCACCCTCGATGTATAATTCCGAGATGGTGAAAGTCCTAGTATGGAACGCAAACAGCGTCCGCTACAAGACAGACGAACTGCTCGCCTTGGCAAACGACACAAACACCGATATTATTCTCTTATCAGAATCCCACTTGAATCCAAGCGTACCGCTGAGAGTGCCAGGCTTCGAGATTTATCGAGACGACCGACAGGAAAGATCACGCGGAGGAACCGCAATATTCGTTCGACAATCTATGACATCCACAAGAATCCCCACTCCGAAGTTGAAGCACACCGAAGCCACGATTATTGAAGTCACCATAGAGGGTAGAGCGCATACCATTATCGCCGTCTACTGCACTAATGGAAACCTAGTGAGAGAAGACCTAAGTAAATTGCTCAATCTGGGACCAATTGTTGTGATAGGAGGCGATTTGAACGCCAAACACAACTACTGGAATAACTACAGAGGTAATGCGAACGGAAAAACGCTCTTTACACACATGCAGACAAATACCTATTCGATAATGGCGCCCGACAGACCTACGCACTACTCGCAGCTCTCTAGATATCCGAGTACATTGGATATTGTACTCGAGAAAAATGTAAAGACAATATCTCCACTGCGCACGCTAGACGAGCTGTTATCGGACCACCTGCCCGTGAGCTTCACTATAGGAGGCACAACTTCAAGGAGCCCCAGAAAACAGCGCAATTATAAGAATGCGGACTGGGAAGGATTCAAAAGGAAAGTCAACGAACGTATACATCTCACTTCAGGAACTCTGCGCTCGCTACAAGAAATTGACGCAGCTACAAGAACTCTCACGGAGATACTTCCAACAGCACAAGACACACATATACCTCTCAAAGAAGTACATTCATACACGATCAAGCTTCCCGAGTACGTCTTATCGCTCATCAAGGACAAAAATCGCCTGCGACGCATGTTTCACCGCACGCGCGACGAATATTTCAAGACAGCATTCAACTGCCTGCAGAGGGAAATCAAGACCGAAATCGCAGAACTCAAGCGCGAACTTTGGAACAAAAAAGTCGCGTAGCTCATGCCGAAGGATAATTCCTGTAACGTATTGATGTTTTACAGGATAGAATACTGGGCCCTTAATCTCCAGTATTCTAACGAGGATAGGGATCTGGTAATATATCTAGTAATAGTCGTAGATACTTATATACGGAGGTTGTTTAATTCGGAATATAATAAACTGACAATACAAGTAACAAGTTGCCTAAAGGCCGTCTAGCGAAAGAATGGCTTCCCGCCACCCGACGATGTAATCCGAGGCCTTTAGTAGCGTTCGGTTATGTTCGGTAGAACCCGAAGCTACCCGAACGCAAACACCAAACACTACACTTTCCCTCCTTCAACTCTGAAGCTACTTAAAAACCAACATAAATATTTT
The DNA here is from genome assembly GCF_061612785.1 of Hesperophylax consimilis. NCBI lineage: Eukaryota > Metazoa > Arthropoda > Insecta > Trichoptera > Limnephilidae > Hesperophylax > Hesperophylax consimilis. The sequence goes on from NC_142848.1 coordinate 31,253,908, forward strand.
ACATATATAAATCATAACATAGATATTCATTTTATATTACATTTGGTTTTAACAATGATTTTAAAAAGATAGACAACTTAGAAATTTTAAATATTAAGCACAAAACACGATTAAATCAATTGTGCAGAGATCCACAGAGATTTCTAACAGAACTGCGCTATGCAGTTATTACAACAAGTGAAGTTATTACATTTTGCTAACAAATAATCCTAAGACTAACAACCGCGGTGCCTGGGTCAAGTTGCCCCGTTTCCTCTGGAAGATGTGGGTGTCTCGCGTCTTGGCCGCAATCTCCCCGACCATGGTCTCTGTTGCCGGGCCTGTATCTGCTCCGACACCACCTCTTCTGCCGCCAACCTGAAATCAGGAGGAAAACCAGTGTTCCCTATCTTAATAATATAAACTTTCTTACCTAGCTTTCTAGAGACTTCTCCCTTAGCCCAAACTACTTTATTATCCTGACGATAATCTTTTGTTAAACACTTTTGTCCAATTTTAAAAACCCTGGTTTTAACCCCTTTGTAAAACTTAACCTGATCAGATTGAGCTTTAGAAATTTTAACGTTTGCTTGCTTGACTTTTTCAGAAAACTCATCCCCATTTTTCACTGGAATTAAATTGTCGAAAGTAGAACGCAGCCTCCTTCCTAATAACAGTACCGCTGGTTCAATACCTGTCGAGCAATGCAAAGAATTTCTATAGTCCATTAAAAAATTTGATAACTTGACATTAAAATTTAGTGGGAATTTACAGTTTACTAACAGTTTCTTGAGGAACGTTTTCGAAGTTTTAACAGCGTTTTCCGCCAATCCGTTTGACTGGGGGTATTTCACAGGAGAAGTCATAAGTTTAATATTGTTCTCCTTTAAGAAAACTCTAAATTCCTCACTTGTAAAAACTGAGCCATTGTCAGACACAATTAACTCAGGGTTGCCAAAATTAGAAAATTTTTTCCTCAATTCCAAAATCGTATGAGTTGAATCTGCCTTCTGTACTTCAATACAGTCCAACCATTTCGAGAATGAGTCACACACCACAAGGAACATCTTCTCCGCTAAAGGCCCACAGTAATCTACGTGTACCCTACTCCAAGCTTTACCTGGATTTGGCCAAACAGTCAATTGACTTTTTGGTGGTGACTGTTTTGACAACGCACAATCTGAACATGATTGAACGACTTTCTCTAAGTCTTTGTTCAGAGCTGTCCACCAAAAATATGCTCTAGCTATTCCTTTCATTTTAACAATACCAAGATGTGACCTGTGTAATGAATCTAACACTTGCTTTTGGAGAGAAAAAGGTATAACTATTCTGTTTTGCCAAAACAAACAATCTTCTACGATAGAAAGTTCGTTCCTTTTTAGCCAATATTTCCATATACTGCTGTCGCAATTTACTCGTTTGGGCCAGCCCTGCCGCAAATACCTAAACACTAGCTGTAATTCGCTATCCGCTGCGGTGGCTACCCCAACTGCTTGAAAATTTACATGTTCACAATTTTCAATAAAACAGATTTTGTCCTTGATTGATGAAACCGAATTTATCATCACTGGAACTATCTTCAGATTAAAAATCTCCATAAAATCCCTACCCACTATCAATTCCGTGCCATTAACCACATCAGTAAATAATAAATTATTTTTAAGATTATTGTATTCTACGGTAAAACAGGCACTACCTACAAGATTAAGTGGTTTGCCATCGTATCCTGATAAAGTACGCTTATCTGGTGACAATGTTACATTTCTAAAATAACGATTGAAAATAAAATCCGGCATGACCGACATGCTTGCCCCTGAATCAATCATAGCAGCACATTTTACTTCGTTAATTACCACATTAGCCCTAAACGGAGTAATGTATGGAATACTATTATTCTGGGATTGTTCAAAAATCGGATTAACCTTGTGATTCCTACATAATTTCTTCAAATGCCCTACCTTGTGACAATTAAAACATTTTGCGTTCTTGAATTTACAATATTTTTCTACGTGATATTCACCGCAAATCGTACATTTTTTATTCCTCGGTTCGGGGCTCTTTGAACGAGATAACCTTGAAAAACTTTGAGTTTCTCCCGAACGTGACGAATGTCTCCCGGGCGAATATGAACGATTCGAAATGGCATTCACATCCGAATTCCCTGCGGAAAATTCAGATTTAATTTCCGGAACCAGATTGTCTAAAACTGAAACCGTTATTGCTAACTCTTCCATCTTGTTAAATGTTAAATTAGTCCCCTCTAGAAAAATTTTCTCCTTAGCCCGGCCTGGTAAAATACCGATTGCAAAGGCATCCGCTAAGCTTTCTGGCAAGCGCGTTCCAAATTCACAAAAGGAAGATAATCCCCTTAGACGAACTGCGAAATCTCTGACCGATTCCCCATGCGATTGCTTGGCTTGATAAATTTTTTCTCGTTCCTTGAACACCGATCGCGGTCTGGAACAATGTTTCTCAATTAATTCAATTAACTGATCGAATGCCACGTCTGTAACTTTAGCAGGGAAACATAAGTTGATCAAAAGAGTTAATGTCTCCGCTTCTAGAAGATTCAGCAAATAAGCGCGTTTCTGTGAAGCATCTAACTTGGTCGTTTTTGTGTCATCACGAATTAAGAACTGCTCTAACCTCAAGCGAAATAAACTCCAATCTCCATTAACGTGGGAGAACCTGGAAATTCCGCCCGATTCCATGATTGCAACGACAACAACAACAAAAAAACCCACCCGGCAACAATAACACCTTCCAGAAAACAAACAAGAAACAAGACAACCTGACTCCAGGAACCGGCGCCGATGCAGTCCAGCGCCCAGCCGCTTCCCGGAATTCCAAGTCTTCTTCTTCTGTGAAACTTGTCTGGTCTTTATTACCCAGGGCCACCGATCTGGTCTTTGTTACCCAGAACCACGTGATTATTTATTCTTCGCTGGATTCTTCGTCTGGTCTTTGTTACCCAGAACCACGAAATTATTGATTCTTCGCTGGATTCTTGGTCTGGTCCTTGTTACCCAGAGCCACGTAATTATTTACTTCCAATTGTCCTTATTATGCCCAGTTTATCTCCATTTATTGTCACCTTGACAATAAAATCCCGGAGATTTTTCTTGCAAATCACTGGTGTGAAACAGATCGACTTGCCGGCAATCCGAAAAAACTGTTTTCGTATACTTCTTTTAAGCTGCGCCACTGTAACGTATTGATGTTTTACAGGATAGAATACTGGGCCCTTAATCTCCAGTATTCTAACGAGGATAGGGATCTGGTAATATCTCTATTAATAGTCGTAGATTCTTATATACGGAGGTTGTTTAATTCGGAATATAATAAACTGACAATACAAGTAACAAGTTGCCTGAAGGCCGTCTAGCGACAGAATGGCTTCCCGCCACCCGACGATGCAACCCGAGGCCTTTAGTAGCGTTCGGTTATGTTCGGTAGAACCCGAAGCTACCCGAATGCAAACACCAAACACTACAGGTTCGGATATTAAAATCCATTTTTTGAGGTTCTCTTGTACCAAATGGGCTGAATTTTTATAATCGAAATAGTTATCACGGTCAAAAAAGAAATCGGTCTCAAAATCTGCAAAAAGTTGTATTTATGGAAAAATAATCATTCTAATAGGCACTATTTGAAAACTTTGGTTCGGACATTTAAATCAATTTTTTCAGGTTCTATGGTACAAAATGGGGTAAAATTTAAAAATCGAGATAGTAATCATGGTCCAAAAAGAAATCAGTCACAAAATCTGCAAAAAGTTGTATTTCTGAAAAAGACATCATTCTTATGGGCACTATTTGAAGACTTGGGTTCGGACATAACAAACAATTTTTTCATGCTCTATGGCAGTGCTCCGCAACCGGTGTGCCGTGGCACACTGGTGTGCCGTGAGCCGGACACAGGTGTGCCGCGGTCAAATTTAATGTATTTGACATTTTACAATATTTCATTATGTATTTATATGTATATTTCAATATGTATCTATATATTCATTCGATTAAGAAATGTTCTCAAGCTAAACAACCTGAAAAAAGTCTATTACGCACTAGTCCAATCATTAATTCAGTATGCAATCATTAGGCGGGGAGGTGCATATGAAAAAATTTTAAGCTCTGTAAAAGTGGTACAAAAACTAATTATTAAAGTAATTTTGAAAAAACAACCAACATTCTCTTCAGCATCATTGTTCAAAATTTTCGAAGTACCAAAAATTGAAGACCTCTGTAAAAAAGATGCAATATTACAATATATAAAAAACTGTAATAAAAAAACTTAAATTTAACTCATCCTTAAGGCATAATTTTAACATCCAAATTCCTCTATTTTCAACTCAACAAATGCACAATAATTACATTTACAAAGGCATAAGATATTTATGTTAATTACTGATATAAACATAAATAATTGTGAAATAACTGCTACGCCAAGCTCAAGAGCTAGAACTCTTCATTGGAGTAGAAATTCAATAACATATGTTTTTCACTATTACCTATTATTACCTAATTTTATGTACAATGTAACAATGTTATAAGTTAAACAATAAAAAAATTAATACATAATGACAAAATATTTTTCATAATATTGTCTATTTTTCATTGTCTGCAAATACTGTTAAAAGACGTATTCACAATATATTAGAAACACTGATTAAAAAACTGTTATTGGCTGAAAAATTTGCGCTTCAGATCAACGAAACAACCGATAGTAAAAAATAAAGCATAGTTGATAGCTATTGTACTCTTTGTTGACGAGGACTTTATTAAAGAACATTATTTATTTTGTAAGAAGGTTTCAGAGCGACCTACCGGTGAAGAATTTTTTCAAGTAACCGATTATTTCTTCAAAATATACAATATTAAATGGAGCAATTGCATTGCTGTTTGCACGGATGGCACTGCGTCAATGACGGGTAGTAAAAAGGGTTTTGTCTCTTGTGTAAAACAAAAAAATCCAACGTTACAATTTACACACTGCTGCATACATCGGGAAGCATCGATGGTCAAAAATTTACCGAAGGAACTTTTGAACACGATGAATGAATGCATTAAAATCGTAAACATAATTAAATCAGAGCCCTAAACTCGCGAATCTTTGGAATACTCCGTCCAGAAATGGGAGCCGAATATGAATTCCTATTGTTTTATACTGAAATTCATTGGCTATCCTGAGGCAAAGTTTTGGCTAGATTGTTTGAGCTTCGTCAAGAGGTGTGTGAGTTTCTTTTAAATCAAAATATGCCCAAACTATATCAGCACCTCGATGATAATTAATAATTAATGAACCACCGGTCGGTGGCCGAGTTGACATCGCGCTTGGGTCCCACTCAGGCGTAGTGTGTTCAATTCCTCGGCTGGCTAAGTCCTCCATCACAACTCAAGCAACATTTTCAGCTTACTGTGGTGGTAGTAGGAGATTTTCAAATATTGTCAGGTTATTCGTAACCCGGGAATGTTTGTCTTTCTTTTTTAAAAAAAAAGAAATTACTGGAAAGCCAAACTTGCATACATGGCTGATATATTCGAGCATTTGAATCAACTTAATAACGAACTTTGGCAGAAAGAGTTGCAAAAAGGATGTTTGGAAATGTACCGAAGGATAGACCATAGTACAATTGAAAACAAACAATTAACTGTGGATCTGGCCCAACAACATTTAAGTATGCTTCAGCAGAAATTTGGTCAGTATTTTTATTCCATTAATACGGAACAATACAATTGGATTTAAAATCCTTTTACAACCAATGCAATAAATTCTACGGAAGCACTGCCTCTGCAAATTCCAGTGGAATTTACAGATTTAAATAATGACATCACTGCCTCTGCAAATTCGAGTGGAATTTACAGATTTAAATAATGACATGACATTAAAACATCACTTCTCCGAAGATCCATTAGATGTTTTCTGGATTTACGTTAAAAACGAATATCCTCACATTTCCGTCAAAGCATTCTTAACACTACTTCCATTTTCAACGACATATTTATGTGAGCAAAGTTTTTCAACGCTTGTATTAATTAAAAATGATAAGCCATGCTTAAAAGGTCTTGACCAAGAACTTCGGGTTGCGCTGTCAAAAATCGAGCCGAATATAAAACTTTTCTGTTCATTGAAACAAGCGCAGATTAATTTAACAATTAATCGCTCAATAATTTATTATTATTTTATAATAATTATTAAGATTGCGTAAAAAAAATGTTATAGTTATATGTATGTATGTATACTTTTCAAATAAAAAACAAGAAATTATTGTAAAATTTGTGTATCAATTTAATATCTATATATTTTAGCTTTTGGTGTGCCGTGGAATTCTAGGAAGAAATTTGGTGTGTCGTAGGTGAGAAAAGGTTGCGGAGCACTGCTCTATGGTACCAAATGGTCTGAAATTTTGAATTCGAGGTAGTTATCATATTCCAAAAAGAAAACAGTCGCAAAATCTGCAAAAAGGTGCATTTCTGAAAAAATCATCATTCTTATGGGCACTATTTGAAGACTTGGGTTCGTACATTAAAATCAATTTTTGAAAGTTCTCTTGTACCAAATGGGCTGAAATTTTAAATTCGAGATAATAATAATGTTCTAAAAAGAAATCAGTCGCAAAATCTGATAATGGTTGCATTTCTGAAAAAAATATCATCCTTATGGGCACTATTTGAAGACTTGGGTTCGGACATTAAAATACATTTTTTAAGGTTCTATGGTACCAAACGGACAAAACTTTTGGAAACATTGTAAGCATATTAAAACAAAGCGAAATCAGTCCCAAAATCTGCAAAAACTTGCATTTATGGAAAAATAATTATTCTAATAGGCACTATTTGAAGATTTGGGTTCCGACATTACAAACAATTTTTTTATTCTCTATGGTACCAAATGGTCTGAAATTTAAAATTCGAGATAAAAATTATGGTCCACAAAGAAATCAGTCACAAAATCTGCAATAAGTTGCATTTCTGAAAAAATCATAATTCTTATGGGCGCTATTTGAAGACATGGGTTCGGACATTAAAATTTATTCTTCAGGTTCTATGGTACCAAATGTGCTAATATTTAAAATTCGTGATAATAATCAGGGTCCAAAAAGAAATCAGTCACAAAATCTGCAAAAAAATGCTTTTCTGAAAAATAATCATTATATGGTCACTATTTGAAGACTTGGGTTCGGACATTAAAATCCATTTTTTCAGGTTCTATTGTACCAAATGTGCTAATATTTTAAATTCGTGATAGTAATCAGGGTTCAAAAAGAAATCAGTCGCAAAATCTGCAAAAAGTTGTATTTCTGAAAAAATCATCATTCATATGGGCACTATTTGAAGACATGGGTTCGGACATTAAAATCCATTTTTTGAGGTTCTATGGCACCAAACGGACAAATGTTTTGGAAACATCGTAAGAATATTAAAACAAATCGAAATCAGTCTGAAAATCTGCAAAAAGGTGATTTTAGGAAGAATCATCACTCTTATATGCACGATTTGAAGACTTGGGTTCGGACATTAAAATCCATTTTTTGACGTTCTCTGGTACCAAATGGGCTAAATTTTTATAATCGAAATAGTTATTATGGTCAAAAAATAAATCATTCTCAAAATCTGCAGAAAAGTTGTATTTATGGAAAAATAATCATTCTAATGGGCACTATTTGAAAATTTGGGTTCGGACATTAAAAACAATTTTTTCATGCTCTATGGTACCAAATGGGCTGAAATTTTTAATTCGAGATAATAACCATGTTCCAAAAAGAAATCAGTCACAAAATCTGCAAAATGTTGGATTTCTGAAAAAATTATCATTTTTTTGGGCACTATTGCAGGACTTGGGTTCGGATATTAAAATCCATTTTTTCAGGTTCTATTGTACCAAACGGACTGTAATTTTAAATTCGAGATAATAATAATGTTCTTAAAAGAAATCAGTCGCAAAATCTGCGAAAAGTTGCATTTCTGAAGAAATTATCATTCTTTTGGGCACTATTGCAGGACATGGGTTCGGACATTAAAATCAATTTTTGAAAGTTCTCTTGTACCAAATGGGCTCAAATTTTAAATTCGAGATAATAATCATGGTCCAAAAAGAAATCAGTCGCAAAATCTGATAATGGTTGCATTTCTGAAAAAAATATCATCCTTATGGGCACTATTTGAAGACTTGGGTTCGGACATTAAAATACATTTTTTAAGGTTCTATGGTACCAAACGGACAAAACTTTTGGAAACATTGTAAGCATATTAAAACAAAGCGAAATCAGTCCCAAAATCTGCAAAAACTTGCATTTATGGAAAAATAATCATTCTAATAGGCACTATTTGAAGATTTGGGTTCCGACATTACAAACAATTTTTTTATTCTCTATGGTACCAAATCAAAGATATTAGAAGAACGAGATATGCTATGTTGGCCGCCGGACCGTAGCCGGAGTACTACCTAATTAGGGTACTTTGAACGGTATCGGGACGTGTACGCACAGAAATCTGTTCTATGTATTAGTGCGGATACCTTAGCGCAAGCGAAGGTGTGCAGTAGTATTGGTGAACAAAACCGGCGACACTCCGGCAAAACAATTCCACTCAGTACGAACTGCGCATAGCACATCTCGTTCTTCTAATATCTTTGTACCAAATGGTCTGAAATTTAAAATTCGAGATAAAAATTATGGTCCACAAAGAAATCAGTCACAAAATCTGCAATAAGTTGCATTTCTGAAAAAATCATAATTCTTATGGGCACTATTTGAAGACATGGGTTCGGACATTAAAATTTATTTTTCAGGTTCTATGGTACCAAATGTGCTAATATTTAAAATTCGTGATAATAATCAGGGTCCAAAAAGAAATCAGTCACAAAATCTGCAAAAAAATGCTTTTCTGAAAAATAATCATTATATGGTCACTATTTGAAGACTTGGGTTCGGACGATAAAATTCATTTTTCAGGTTCTATGGTACCAAATGTGCTAATATTTTAAATTCGTGATAATAATCAGGGTCCAAAAAGAAATCAGTCGCAAAATCTGCAAAAAGTTTTATTTCTGAAAAAATCATCATTCTTATGGGCACTATTTGAAGACATGGGTTCGGACATTAAAATCCATTTTTTCCGGTTATATTGAATCAAATTTTGCGAAATTTTAAATTCAAGATAATAATCATGGTCCAAAAAGAAATCATTCACAAAATCTGCAAAAAAGTTGCATATCTGATAGAATCATCATTTTTATGGGCACTAGGTATTTGAAGACTTGGATTCGGACATTAAAATACATTTTTTCAGTCTCTATAGCGCCAAGTGAGCAAAAATTTTGGAAACATTGTAAGAATATTAAAACAAAGCGAAATCAGTCTCAAAATCTGCAAAAATTTGCATTTATCGAAAAATTACCATTCTTATGGGCACTATTTGAAAACTTGGTTCAGACATTAAAATCCATTTTTTGAGGTTCTATGGTACCAAATGGGCAGAAATTTTAAATTCGAGATAATAATCATGGTACAAAAAGAAATCAGTCACAAAATCTGCAAAAAAGTTGCGGTTCTCAAAAAAAAATAATTTTTATAGGCACTATTTGAAGACTTGGGTCCGGAAATTATAATCCATTTTTTTAAGTTCTATGGTACCAAATGGGCTGAAATTTTAAATTCGACATAATAATCATGGTCCAAAAAGAAATCAGTCATAAAATCTGCAAAAAGTTGCATTTCTGAAAAAATCATCATTTTATGGTCACTAATGGAAGATTTGGGTTTCTTCAGGTACTTTGGTACTGAATGGGGTGAAATTTTTTATTCGAGATAATAATTAAATAATCATCTGGCAATTTCTACACCCCCGCTGCACCGCCCCCTTGCCTCTACGCCCTTGGAAGGACGAAATCGAAATGAAGCCGCGTCTTTTGTCTTCTGCCAATATTTATTTATTTATTATTTTATTTACGCCCTAATGGGCTTTTACATGAAAATATACATTTACATTGATTACAATAATTGAACATAAGAAGATAAATGGAGTTAATTGTAAGAAAGCAACACATATAATAAAATTTTGTGCAAATTAGCAAAACACTAATAAGATGGATTCAATATAAAATATACCCAAGCATGAAATAGTAAGTAAAAGAAAGTTCAACATAAAAAGTAAGTAAGTGGGTGTGTTTAAACCCAGTATTAATTGTGTGTTTAACAAATCGATAAACCAATATAAATTAGAGTGTAACTTACTCGTGAGGTAAAGAACATTATAACAGAGATTTAAAAAAAAATAACAAAATAAGAGTTGCACCTGTAAAAAGCAAAAACTAATAGAATTTAGCAATATCGACATGAATAAGAAATAATAAGATCTGAGATGGAACATAGTGTTATGTATAAAAAGTAGTTAGTAGGTATATGCATACAATTATAAGTGTATAGTAGAGCAAATAAAAAACAAACAAATATGGATATAATTTACTTGAAAGGTTTCGAATGGGAGAAGATGTAATAAAATTATTAAAGCTATAAAAGTTAATTATTAGCCGATAGAATCGAAATAAGTTGCCTTTTAAAGCTCACAAAATTGTCAAAACCAAATATATCTATAAGTTCACAGTATTTATTCGCAAGGTTGTGAATTCTAGGAATTGGTGAAAAAATAGAATAATTAGTGTTGAGGTTCTTGTTAAATTTAAAAGTATCTTTACTGCGAGTTTGCCTAGCAGGAACATTAATGCAAATAAGTTCCAACAAATTAGGGCTGTCAATTAAAGATTTAATAATTTTGAATAAAAATAGCAAATCAATTAACACACTTCTATCAGATAATTTAAGAAGTTTAGTTTCAGCAAGCAAGTTATTGTAATTTATAAATTCGATTGGAATTTTCATTTTAAAATTAATGTACCGAAGGAATTTATTTTGTACCTTTTCTAATGATTGAGAATGGACCTTGTAGTACGGTGACCATACGGTGGAATTGTATTCTAATTTGCTTCGTACTAACGAGCAATACAGATGTTTTAATGTTGACATACTTTTAAAATTTGCTCCCATTCTCAAAATAAAACCTAGTATTCTCATCGCATCGCTTGTTATTTCATCGATGTGTTCGTTAAACTGTAGACTCTCGTGGAATATAACACCAAGATCACGAATCTGTGATACACGAAGAAGATTAGCACCATTCATAAAATAGGAAAAATTAAGTGGATTTTTGCCTTTGTAAAAACTGATAATCTGGCATTTACCTAAATTTAGTTGCAAATCATTGACAGAACACCACGCACATAGTTTATTAAGGTTCAACTGCAAAATTGCGCGATCGTCATCGTCTTTGATTATTCTGTATATCTTCAGATCGTCGGCAAATAACAGGACTTTAACATTAGTAAAAATATTAACAATATCATTGATAAACAAACAAAATAATATTGGGCCCAAGTGAGATCCCTGTGGTACTCCGCTCGAGGCAGCAAATGTATAAGAAGTAAACGAATCAATCTTGACTGCTAAGTACCTTCCTAATAGATAACTCTTAAACCATTCCAACATACTCCCTCTATTACAATTATAATAATATAATATAATATGAACTATTACAAACAATTATGCAGTGAATAGTTTATTGTTATAGTGATACGATACTTTTTGTTTTAGAATTAAGTTTTTTCATTTGGACATCTGGAACAGTTTTGATGGCGTTAGGATTAAGTTAAATATTATATTAATTTGTATTTTAGTTATTTATACCTAAGTATCAGTATGTTAGACTAGATAAGCAGTTCGTAGAAGGGAATGGCCGACACAGGTGTCGATGAGGCTCGCTATCCATCACATCGCCAACCCTTCGGTGGCACAAAGAGGAGGAAGGAACTCGAACAATGTCGAATTGGTACGTGGAATATTAGAGGAGGTATGGAAAGAAAGATGAATGAATTGTGTGACACAATGGTTAGCAAATGTTTGGACATTCTTTGTGTTACAGAGAGTATGAAAAAGGGGAGCGGTACAATGCAGCATAATGATAGGCTCGTCATTTGGTCTGGGAGACCAGATATGGAGAGGGCGTGTCAGGGTGTTGCAACACTACTGTCTCCCAGAATGATTGAATGTATGTTGCAGTATGAATGTGTAAGTCCGAGAATAATGTGGATCAGGTTCAAAATCGGTTTGACAAGGGTGTTTCTTGTTGTTTGTTACGCCCCTGTCAATTCTGAGAGTTACGAAGAGAAAGATGATTTTTGGACCGGTGGGAATGTTGTGATGAGACTGAAAAATATTGATGAAAGGATTATAATGGCAGGCGATTTGAATGGGTGGGTAGGAATTAGACGTGATGGATTTGAATCGGCCTTAGGTATGTTTGGGGATAAAAGAACGAATGACAACGGGAACAGAATACTTGAAGTATGTTTAGAGTGGAACCTGTTTGTGTCCAATACTTTTTTCGATCATAAAGGTATCCACCAATATACGTGGGAAAGAGGAAATGAGAGGTCAATTATCGATTTTGTATTAATTGACTCTAGGTTGAGAGCTGTTACCGAGGACGCGAGAGTTTTCAGAGGGGCAGAGGTTGAAACTGACCACTTTTTGGTGGTGTCGAGAGTAAACCTCTTTCGCGGTTGGCGCTCTAAAGTGAAAACGGTACTAACTCCAACAAGAATCAAAATAGAAAAACTACAAAACGATAATGAGAGAAGTAAGTATGTGAATTGTGCAGAGATGAGATTGAATGAAAAGAAAATGGACGGTCTTAGCATAGACGAAACATGGAACCACATAAAAGTGAGTCTTTGTGAATCTGCTAGAGAGGTTTGTGAAATAAGTACGCAAGGTAGGAAGAAAGGTGATGTATGGTGGGATGATGAGATTAAAGCACTAGTCTCAGAGAAGAAGAAAGCATGTTTATGTCTGATTGCGGCTGGCATTGCTTTCAGCGAAGAGAAGGATCGAGCGAAAGAAGTATATAAGGAATGTAAGAAAAAAGTAAGAGTTGGAGTGAAAGAACGAAAGAAACGCCTGGAAGAGGAAGAAGGAATGAAAATGACAAACCATTTCCAAGAAAACATTAAGTTGTTTTGGAAGGAAGTCAAAAGGTCCCGTTGTGGCCCTGAAACCGGAAGCATGAAAGTGATAAAATCTAAAGATGGAAAAATGTTTACGAATGAGGAAAAAATAAAAGAGAGATGGATGAAGTATTTCGAGGAAGTCTTTGAAAGCGAAGTGAGTGACAGTGATTCTAGCGGCGAATCAGATATGAATGATGATGGACTGAATGTTACCGAAATTAGCATGGATGAGATAGAAAGATCAATTAAGTGTATGAAGAATGGTAAGGCTGTCGGTTTCGACAATATTGCTGCTGAATATTTTAAAGGAGGTAGCCGTATAATTCTCACATGGTTGTGCAATCTTTTAAACCAATGTTTAAAGGAAGGTTACACGCCTTTAGATTGGAGAAGGGCAGTTATCATGCCATTATACAAAGGTAAAGAGTCACGTATGGAATGTGGGAATCATAGGGCTATTAGCCTGCTAAGTTCAGTTGGCAAGCTGTATGGTTGAATTTTGATTGAAAGGGTAAGAAAGGAAACAAAGGATAAAATATGGGATGTGCAAGGTGCCTTTATGAGTGGAAGGGGGTGCATCGACCAGATCTTCTCATTGCGTATGCTCACCGAGAAGTTTCTGGCAAAAAACCAGAAACTTTTCTGTGCCTTTGTAGATCTACAAAAAGCATACGACCGGGTCGACAGGAAAAAGCTATGGAAGGTGTTGTCCAAGTATGGAGTGAATGCGAATCTGACTCAGGCAATTGCGTCTCTATATGAGGGAAGCGTTGCATGTGTTAGGGTGAACGGTGGTTTTACGGGGTGGTTTGATATCACAAAAGGTGTTAAACAAGGCTGCGTAATTTCACCGTGGTTATTCAATCAATACATGGATAATTGTATGCAAGAATTGAAAGAGGTGGGATTGGGCGCGAATTTGAGTAATCTGAAAGTATGTTGCCTGTTGTATGCTGATGATGCAGTGCTGATTGCTAATAGTATGGATGATCTGCAGTCTCTCGTGTCTAGGATGAACGAAGTATGCGTGAAGAATGAGTTAATGATGAATTTAAGTAAGTCTAAAGTAATGGTGTATGAAAGATAAAGTACGAAAACAGTGTGCAATATAGCTGTGAATGAGGAATACTTGGAGCAGGTGGATGAATTTGTGTATTTAGGAAGCATGTTTACGAGAGATGGGAAGGCTGACAGAGATATTGAAAGAAGAGTAAATGCAGGTAACTCCATTAATGGAGTACTGAACGCAGTTGGCGCTAACAAAAAATTGTCCAAAGAAGCGAAGTTAGCAGTTCACAATGGAGTGCTGGTACCTACCCTGATGTATGGAAGTGAGGCGTGGAACTGGCAAAGAAAGGATGAAAGTAGATTGAATGCTGTTGAAATGAGATCCCTGAGGCGTATGTATGGTAAAATCATGTATGATCGTGTGAGGAATGTGGATATCCGCAAAGAGTGCAAGGCTGATGTAAGCGTAATGAGTAAGATCAAGAAAGGGACGCTTAGATGGTTTGGGCATGTAGAGCAAATGAGCGAAGAAAGGAGTGTAAGGAGAATATACGATGCAAATGTGAATGGTAGCAGAAATCGGGGACGCCCGAGGAAGACATGGCACGACCAAGTGAATCAGATACTTGAGTCGGACCATGTCGAGAGTCAGAACAATAGAAGAGTATGTATGAGACGATGTATGAATGTGAATGAGGCAAGGAGTGTGTGCCAAGACCGAGTTGTATGGCGGTCCGTCCTCTCTGCCTACCCCTACGGCGAAACGGCGTGATGGTTAGTTAGTTAGTTAGTTAGTTAGTTAATCATGGTCCAAAAAGAAATCAGTCACAAAATCTGCAAAATGTTGATTTATGGAAAAATCATCATTCTTGAACATTAGAAACATTTACAAATTAAGAATATTTAAACAAAGGGCAATCAATCATAAAATCTGCAAAAAGTTGCATTTTTGGAAAAATCATCATTATTACGGGAACTGTTGCAAGACTTAGGTTCGGATTTTAAAAGTCATTTTTTCAGGCTCTATGGTACCAAATGGGCTGAAATTTTAAATTCGAGATATAATCATGGAAAAAAAAAGAAATCACTCCCAAAATCTGCAAAAAGTTGCATTTATGGAAAAATCATCATTCTTATGGGCACGATTTGAAGACTTGGGTTCGGATATTGAAATCCGTTTTTTCAGGTTCTATGGCGCCAAACGGGCAAAAAATGTAGAAACATTGTAAGAATATTAAAACAAAGCCTAATCAGTCTCAAAATCTCCTTGAAGTTCATCATCTTTGTGGACACGATTTGAAGACCTGGGTTCGGATATTAAAATCCATTTTTTCAGGTTCTATGGTACCAAATGGGCTGAAAATTTAAATTCGAGATATAATCATGGAAAAATAAGAAATCACTCACAAAATCTGCATAAAGTTGCATTTATGGAAAAATCATCATTCTTATGGGCACTGTTGCAAGACTTGGGTTCAGATTTTTAAAGTCATTTTTTCAAGCTCTATTGTACCAAACGGGCAAAACTTTTGGAAACATGGTCAGAAAATTAAAACAAAGCAAAATCAGTCTCAAAATCCGCAAAAAGTTGCATTTATGGAAAAATCATCATTCTTATGGGCACTATTGCAAGACTTGGGTTCGGATTTTGATAGGTATTTTTTCAGGCTCTATGGTACTAAACGGGCTGAATTTTTTGATTCTGATAAAAATCACGGATTTAAGTGAAATCAGCCAAAAAATCTAAAAAAGTGTGATTTCTGAAAAAAAAAATTCTTTGGGCACTAACTATTTCAAGACTCGGGTTCGGATATTAAAAACCATTTTTTCAGGCTCTGTTGCGGCGTGATTGGACTGTAATTGCGGTATTTGTGATATTGTTTGATTGACTTACCAATATCTCCAAACTGTCGGCACCTTCCACTTTGCTCTGCTTTAATCACCGGTGGGGGTAATTGTTAGTATTGGAGGAGGTCAAGGAAAGGGAATAGTGATATTGGATTTTGCGATATGGTTCAATGCGTTATAGATTGCTATTTTTATGCACTATTTCACGGCGGTATTTTGCAGTATGACATTTGCCGTTTACAAGCGCGGCGCGGTGGTTTTAATAACTCAAGATAGGTTATGCGGAAGCGGTTGCACTTGCGGCGCGGTTACTTAAACAACTGACTTGATGTAGGTAAACGCGCGGAACGCGGGCGGGAAACAACTCGAACCAAATACTATGCAACAATAACTGGCCCGAGCATGCCCCCCGCCTTGACCAATGGTCAAAGTAACTAATACAACAAAGAAAAAAAATGAAAAACAAAAACACGTTATGAAAGGATTCAATAAACAATACTGAACCCGCGGTAGAACTAAATTCTAAATTAACTAAATCTAAGATAACGTTAAAGTTATTGTGTAGGCAGGGGACAGAGTTTAACGACTGCCCTGCGATATGTTCCGGAGTTAGTCTTAACGTCCGCAACGCGGATCACCCCATCTACGCCGGGGTGGACGTTTACCACTACGCCAATAGGCCATTGTAGTGGTGCGATATTGTCACTCTTAATTATTACCACGGTGCCTTTCGTTATTGGATTCGAATTTGTATTCCATTTCTGACGCGATTGCAGCGTGTTCAGATACTCCATTCGCCATCGATTCCAGAAAGTCTGGACGAGACGATCGACAAGATGTTTTCGTTGCAGCAAATTTACTGGCGCATCTGACAAATCAGCAGCGGGTAAAGATTGTAATGGAGTGAGCGTTAAAAAATGCGCGGGTGTTAAAGGCAATGGAGCCGAAACATCGGTAACGCTGAGCACTGATAATGGGCGTGAATTTAGAATAGCTTCAATCTGATGAAGAACCGTTTGCATCTCTTCGTACGTGAGAAGAGATGTACCCACAACTTTATTTAAGTAACATTTAATGCACTTAATGTTACTCTCCCAGATCCCACCGAAGTGGGGTGCTTGTGGAGGATTCATCTTCCACTCGATACGGTTTTCCAACAAATTTTCTGAGAATTATTTCTTGTAGTCCGGTGACTCTAAAAGTTCGAATAAAGCCTTCAAATGCGATTTAGCTCCTACGAAATTTGTCCCATTATCAGAATACATTACATTTACAGGCCCCCGACGGGATAGAAAACGTTTGAACGCGTTGAGAAAGACTTCAGTCGAGAGGTCTGAAGCGAGTTCAATGTGAACCGCGCGGGTCACCAGACAGATAAATAAGCAAATGTATGCCTTTTGGCTTCTAACACCCCGACGTCTATGCGGGATTATTTGAAGCGGCCCAGCGTAGTCGACCCCCGTGTGCAGAAAGGCCTTAGCTTCGCGGACGCGGCAAGCGGGTAAATCTCCCATTATTGGGAATTGCGGTTTGGGATTGACTTTAAAGCATGTGTTGCACTGATGCACGCGTTTCCGAATCAAATTGCGCGAAGAAAGTATCCAAAACCTTTGCCTCAACAGAGACATAAGTAAGGTGGGTCCCGTATGCAAGTTCTTAGTGTGGTAATAATCTACTATTAAATCAACTATATGATCATGAGCGGGTAATAAAATAGGATGACGACTATCAAATTCGAGTTCGGCGTTTCTCAATCTGCCTCC
The DNA here is from genome assembly GCF_061612785.1 of Hesperophylax consimilis. Classification (NCBI taxonomy): domain Eukaryota; kingdom Metazoa; phylum Arthropoda; class Insecta; order Trichoptera; family Limnephilidae; genus Hesperophylax; species Hesperophylax consimilis. The sequence continues at coordinate 31,271,568 of NC_142848.1, forward strand.
TACTCTTAGGAGACCGTCCTGAATAAATGGATTTAATTTAGCAAGAACTTGCCGTACTTTCTTGCCGTCGTTCACTGACTTCATATCATCGGAAAAATGTACTTGCTGAACTGCCTTTATAATAGCGATTTCTGCAATGTCAATATGGCTTAACTCAAATTTACGCGGCAATTTCCTAATGAAGCGAAACACGTAAATGACAATTCGAATCAATTTCGACCACGAATGAATGCGAGAAGCCAATGTGCATAATAAAGGTGACACGATTGTCTTGAGGCGATTATCGGTTTTAGGTTTCATTTCGGGTGGATCAGCTACACGAGAGCACAAGCCAAAAGTAGTTGGCTGTTCATACTGATTGGGTTTCAATTCCGGTAACTGTTCTGAATTTGCGTGCTTAAATGGTGAACTAGGCCACTCGAAATGCGGCTGGCAAAGCCATTTTGGACCATTCCACCAAATGTCATTTGCTATCAATTGCGATGGTAGCATACCTCTTGACAGGCAGTCGCTAGGGTTATCAGCACCTGCGACATGATAAAAATGACTACTGTTTAAATTTTCGTGTATTTTTGCTACGCGATTGGCAACAAAGGTTTGCCAGCGGTGAGGTGATGAATGAATCCAACTTAAAGTTACAGTCGAATCAGAAAAGGCAAATGTTGAATGAATAGTAAACCTAGCGGAGTAATTATCAATTACCTTTTTTAACAGGTGCGATAACAATAATGCAGCGCATAATTCTAGGCGTGCTAAGGAGACGATTTTTAGCGGCGCTACCTTTGATTTTGCGCAAACTAATTGAACCTTAATTCGGTTATCAGGAGTGGTCACATGAGCGTATACCACTCCTCCATATGCTTTTTCGCTGGCATCCGCAAATCCAACAAGTATTAACGTGCATCCTTCCGTGACTCCTATATGACGTGGAATACGAATCGACGATATTGACGGCAATTCCGCGTTGAACTGCTGCCACTGTTGTGATATCCTTGCGGGTGGGATTTCGTCCCAATCGATTTTCAAATTCCACAGCTCCTTTATTAGAAGCTTGGCTTGTACAATTATAGGTGCTACCAGACCCATCACGTCAAAGAGTCTAGCGACAGATGATAAAATATTGCGTTTCGTACAAGTTCGATTGTCTGGAGTAACTTCAAATGCGAAAATGTCATCCGAAGGATGCCATCGTAGCCCAAGGATTTTTAGCGATGCATCATTATCGAAAGTTACACTTTGCGACAGGCGAAGTTCCAATGGAACGTTTTCTAAAACTGTGCTGGAATTGGATGCCCACTTAGCGAGTTGAAAACCTCCTGACTGGAAGAGCTCAATCAACTCTTCAGCCGCGCGGATAGCTTCTTGCTCATTTAAAGCAGAGCTAGCGATGTCGTCTACATAAACATCTCTATTAATAATATCCTTTGCAAGAGGGAAGCGAGCGCCTTCATCTAACATTAATTGTTTGATTGCTCGAAGGGCTAAGAACGGACTACATTTAAGACCGAATGTTACGCGATTGTATTGGTAAGCCTGAAGCGGCTTTTGCGGATCGAATCTATATAAAATTCGTTGATAACGACGATCTTCTTTGCGAACATTTATACATAAATATATTTGACGAACGTCTGCGGATATTGCGATAGGAAAAAGGCGTAAATTCAGAAGAATGCAAAATAAATCATTCTGTAGGCTTGGTCCCGTGTGTAAAATATCGTTCAAAGATAAACCAGTTTTTGTCTTTGCGCTTGCGTCCAGAACCACTCTCACCTTTGTTGTCATTTTATCTTCACGCCTAACTGCGTGATGCGGGATGTAGTATGCGTTTTCTGACGGTAAGGCTTCCACCTGGGACAGATAACCTTTATGAATATGTTCTCTTATTACTTCATCATAAAGCGGTTTTAGTTCTGGCAGATGATTAAATTTTCTTTCTAGTGCATAAAACCGATTTTGCGCAGCTTGCAATGAATCACCTAAGTCACAAGGGTTGCTTTTGAATGGCAAAGCCACTTCATAAGAACCGTCCTCGAGGCGAGTTGTGGTGCCTTTAAAAATGTCTTCAGCTTCTTTTTTTTCGAGGCTGTGAACTGGTTCCGAACCAATATCTTCGATTTCCCAGAATTTTTGCATTAAGTTCTCAATTTCGTGCGTAGCGCAGAAAGTTAATGCGGTGTTTGGTTGAGAATTTACTGGGGCGTCACCCATAAAAACATAACCTAATGTGGTTTGAATCGCGACTGGAAAGCCGGGGGTGATTATCTTATTTGGTAGCAACAGTTGAGAGAACAGACTGACGCCAATTAGCAAATCGATTGGGCCTGGCATTGCCCAGGTGTCGTCTGCCAGCGGAACATTTATAAATTTATATGACGTCAAGTCCACCTTGCAAGTAGGTAAATGAGCGGTAATTTTTTCTAAAACTAGAGCGGTTATGGAGTATTTGAAGTAGGGATCAATCCTAGATTGAATTGTCAATGTGACACTTCCTCTTATTGATTGCGTTTTGCCACCTAAACCCTGGACTGCGAAGCGCGTTCCTGAACTGACTGCCAGGCCTAATTTTTCACAACATTGTGAAGTTATATAATGTTTTTGTGAGCCTGGGTCTAGAAGACAGCGGACGGTATTCTCTTCACCGTTTCGATCAACAGTGTGAACTTTGGCGGTAGCAAGAACTTCAGTGGTTGCCCCTTGTCGCGTGGTTGCTGACATAGTACATATCGGCGGTTCTGCATCGTTAGGTTGAGTTTCTCCATTGGATGTGGATGTGGAGGCGTTTGCTTGACTGGGTTTATCAAAATGAAGAAAAGTATGGTGCTTGCCATGACACTTATGACAAGTGCCTTTTGATTTACATTTTGTAGATGTATGTTGCGGGCTCAAGCAATTAAAACACAAAGATTTTTCCTTTGCGAAGGAAAACCTTTCCTTTGGTGATAATTTTAAAAATTGTGTACAAGTGTACAGTTGCGTGTGGTTCTCATTTTGACAATAAAGGCATTTTGATTGCGTACTCGTGTAAGTATGATGTGTGCGGAGTTGAGCTGTGCGACCAGTTCCACCGGAACTGGTTGAATGTGTGTTGGCGGTGTTAGGTCCACGAGTTGTTGAAGTTCGTTGCAGAATTTTGACCTGATCTTGCACAAACGACACCAATTGCTTGCAGGTGGGAATCTCAATTTCTCGAACTGAGAGCTCAAAAGCTTGTGCAGTTTGCGACTCTAATTTCTGCAAAGCGCATTGTAGTAATATAAAATCCGAAAGGTCTTCTATTCCCAATTGTTTTAGTGCGGCGATAGATGCTGAATATTTTTCTATAAAAACTGTCAGATTGTTTGCGTTGTGAGCTACGGTTTTTGAATGAAATATGTTATTCAGGTAATAAGTGGCAAGAGATCGCTTATCTTGATATTTATTGACTAGCGTATCCCAGATTATTTTATATGTGTCTCCAGTTGGCACTAAACCTGACGTAACATTTTTCGCGGTTCCAGTTAATTTTCCAATTAAATATTGTACGCGTTGCGAATCAGATAGTTGTGAATTTAAATGAACATTTGTTTTGAATGTTTCATAAAATAGGTGCCAATTTTCCATCCGTCCATCAAACGTAGGTAATTCTATAGCGGGTAACTTAATAAAATTATTATTATTAGTCGTAGCAGCACATGCAGATGTAGATGTTTGCGGTTTTGTAGCTAAATTTGGTTTTAAATTATTTCGTGCGCGAATAATACGTGTGTATAATTCTTCAAACTGTTCCCAGCTTGAATAATCTGGTTCAGAATTCGGGTCTGACGTAAGAGTATTCTCGTTAATTTGATCAATAATTAATTCAAATTTATTTTTAATTTCTAAAATACTTTCAGATTCTGACATAAACGCCTCACCTGAGCGTGACGCTTCGAAATTAATTGGCAAATTATTTGCAAGCAAAACTAAATTTTGAACCCTTTTTAGAATAATATCTCTTTTACCTTTTAGTAAAACTAATTGTCTTTTTAGTTTGTCTTCCATTTTTAGAATTATTTGCAAACTAAAAGTTTAATTATTTATAAAATAATGCGCAAGAAACACAAGTGTACTGGGCGACAATTTGTACTGACGAATTATAGTGGAGAAGTTATTTTCCAAATAATTAAATATATTGTGCCATAAACTCAAGCGATGTTTACGTACGTACTTAGGTTGGCATTAATACATAGACGAATATATTACGCTGGAATATCTTTGCGATTTGCACCGAATAAATTTGCTACAACAACATCGATAAATAATTTAATTACCCAAAATATCAAAGAGTACCTATACCTAGGCATGTAATTTCAAATAGCGGGCGAGTATTGCTAACTGAATTCTTACACAAAATGAATGCGACTTGCGATTGAATAGGAACAAATGGTTCTAGAATTACCAAAATGTAATTCTCAATTCAAATAATGCGGCTCGAATAGGACCAAATGTTGCGGCGTGAATGGACTGTAATTGCGGTATTTGTGATATTGTTTGATTGACTTACCAATATCTCCAAACTGTCGGCACCTTCCACTTTGCTCTGCTTTAATCACCGGTGGGGGTAATTGTTAGTATTGGAGGAGGTCAAGGAAAGGGAATAGTGATATTGGATTTTGCGATATGGTTCAATGCGTTATAGATTGCTATTTTTATGCACTATTTCACGGCGGTATTTTGCAGTATGACATTTGCCGTTTACAAGCGCGGCGCGGTGGTTTTAATAACTCAAGATAGGTTATGCGGAAGCGGTTGCACTTGCGGCGCGGTTACTTAAACAACTGACTTGATGTAGGTAAACGCGCGGAACGCGGGCGGGAAACAACTCGAACCAAATACTATGCAACAATAACTGGCCCGAGCAGGCTCTATGGCGCCAAACGTGTGCAAATTTTTAGAATCATTGTAAGAATATTAAAACAAAGCGAAATCAGTCACAAAATCTGCAAAAAATTGCATTTCTGAAAAAATCATCATTCCTGTGTACACTATTGCAAGACATGGGTTCGGATTTAAAAAGGCATTTTCTCACGCTCTATGGCGCCAAACGGGCTGAAATTATAAGAATGACGGATTTAAGCGAAATCAGTCACAAAATCAAAAAAAGTATCATTTCTGAAAAAAATATAATTCTTATCGGCACTTTTTTAAGACTTGGGTTCGGAATTTAAAAGTTATTTGTTCAGGGTCTATAGTACCAAATGGGATGAAATTTTGAATTCGTCATAATAATCATGGCACAAAGTGAAATCAGTTACAAAATTTGCAAATAATTGCATTTCTGAACAAATCATCATTCTTATGGGCACTATTGCAAAACTTGGGTTCGGACTTCAAAAGGCATTTTTTCAGGCTCCATGGTATCAAACGGGCTGAAATTTTGAATTCGTGATAATAAACATGGCACAAAGTGAAATTAGTTACAATTTTTCAAATAATTGCATTTCCGAAAAAATCATCATTCTTATGGGCACTTTTGCAAAACTTGGGTTCGAACTATAAAAGGCATTTTTTCAGGCTCAAATCAAAATCATCATTCTTATGGGCACTATTGCAAGACTAGGGTTTGGAATTTAAAAACCATTTTTTCAGGCTCTATAATAAACGGACTGAAATTTGGAATCGTTGTAAGAATATTAGAGCAAAGCGAAATCAGTCACAAAATCTGAAAAAAGTTTTATTACTGGAAAAAATTTAAATTCTTATGGGCTGTTTTACTAGACTTGTGTTCAGACTTTAAAAGACAATTTTTCAGGCTTTATGGTACCGAGTGGTCTGATATTTTGGAATCGTGGTTTACTTACCTTTACTATGATGTTCGTTTTTATTTTATATTAAGGTTTACAATCACCTAAGAATTATATATTTGTTTTTTTATTTTTTCTTAATTTTGTCTGCTTTTCATCTTTCTATAAAATCTGTTTTTATTTTGATTATTTCTTTCGTTATGACTGTTTCTATTTCAGCAGGATTCTGACCCCATGAGCGATGGTAGTGATGACACCATCGCACAATCCGTCATTATGAATTTAATTTATTTAATTTGAGTTTTTAATTAACTTTCCTTTATTTTTTGCATTACATATTATGATGAGCGTGCACAGTAGGCTAGAACTGAACTTCAATCGTCATGTACCGTCTACAACCCTTTTTGGGTGTGAAATAGACCTCGTCCCTGCCTAATCAGACGCCTCCCACACATGATAAGTGTTCACACAGAGTCGACTGCGTCTCCCCCACCGCCGTGTACGGGCTTGAGAATTGGTTGATGATGGGTGTAATACTCTCCGGTAAAATTTATCTACGTTTAAATGTAGATTCATACAATGTAAACCAGAATGTATGTAATGTGTTTTCTTTTTTTCTTCTCTACAGATGGTCTAGTCTTTCAGCAGCTATTTCGTCTATTATTATTTTTAGGCTTATTTTATTTTAGCCATACCTGTACATATTTTAATACTATTAATTGCGTTTTGTGTACATTGTAGGCATCCTGCAACCAAACCACTATGCAGGGACACTGGGGGTCTATATTATTTTTTAATAAATATAGAGTCGCTTAGCCAAAAAAAAATTACAGTCCTTGTGAGAGCTCTGAAGGAGTAACTATCTGTTACTTATACCAGAGCGGGTAAGCGGTGGATATCCTCCAGTGTCCATCCGGGCGCGTTAGGTCAGGGAATTTTTGTAGTAGCTGGTGGTAGGTAGTCGATCCTCTTACGGTTTTTACTGAATCAACTTCGCAAGTGCTGCTACGTCCTTGGGTTGATAGTTTCGTAGTCCGGTCCAGCAAGCGGTGATTTTTTACGTCAACTAGTAGCTCAAAATGTGAGAAAGACGGTCCATCCACAGCGTTCCGAGAACCTCGTCTGGTACTGCTACTCCCGCCAGGGTGCGGAGGTGGTGCAGGAATTAAGACGGCTTCCTGTACCCAATCTCTTCGTGTTCCAGGAGCCGTCGCGTCTTCTGTTCCTGAGTTGAACATAACCGGCGGGTCAGTTCAGTCTTCAGCGAGAGGTAGGCACCGGTTGCGGGTGGTTTGAGTATGATCTCTCGTACTTCGGCAGCGTGTCTTGGCTCCAAGGCTCCCAGGATGTAGCCAAATCTGGTCTCGTCTGCGACGATGTCTGATGCTTCAAAACTCCTTTCTGCCATCCAAAACCACATCTCTGGGTCGTCTGGGCAGAACGGCGGGATCCTCACCGCCACTCTGTGTTAATTTCGTCAGCCGCTTTTTCACCTTGTTTGGGCTGTTGCATATTTGCGTTGTTGTTGGTTTGTTGCTGGTGCTGTCACTGGACCTCTCGTCGGCTTTTTTTGGCTAATGATGAAGGCGACGTGCGTGTGTTCTTTGGGGTACCACTGTAGTTATATTTCGTATTCTAAATATTAATAAATAACTACTGAATTTGGCTGAAGCGGTTTATTATAACACATCCGAAAAATAAATAAACGTAGAAATAGAACAGAATTTTTTACAAAAGGAAGGTTCGAGAATGTTTTGATTTCCTTCCCGCTGACGCTTATACAGATGAAAAATAAAACGTTCTCGAACATTCCAGTAACAATATTAAAAAATAAAAGAAAATCCAAGAAGCTTGTTTGGCAACGGCCGAAACTTCTAGGATGACGTCCGACTCAAGTATAGATTTACAAACAATACAGAACAAAGTTATTAAAAAACTCTTCAATTATAACCCGGACACTCCCACAAAAAAACTGTATCAGGAAATGAAACTTTTGAAAATAAGACAATTGTACGAATACAATATATGCCTCCTAATCTACAAAATCCAAAATGGACTTATACACACAAACACAACATTTAAACAAACGTCACAAGTACACGAACATTATACTAGGCAACATAACAAATTGTACACACATGCTGTAAGGCCTGAAAGTGGCAAAAGAGGCATTGGCCACGAGGGTGTACAAATATACAATCTCCTTCCAGATAAACTTAAAACGGAGAGTATAAATGTATTTAAAAAAAAAACTTTTTAATCTTTAGTTATAAGAACAATATTAGAAAACTATTTATTTAATGTTATTTATTTAAGTTAAGAAAGTGAAATGTAAATTTCTTTTAACTCAATAAATAAATAAAAAATACAGTGTGTGGCAAGCCTACGCACGACGGAAGTGAAACTTTTAGTATTCTTCTCTCTCTCTCTTTTCATTTCATTCTCTCTTTTTCTGTCTATTGACATATTTATAAGTAAAAAAACAAATCGTTGATAAAAAAAAAAAAAAAGTTATAAAAATATGGGATTCGAACCCGGGTCCTGCATAACGAGTGTCGAACGCTCTGCCTCTAGACTGCGAGGAGAGATATTTCGCGCGACGCGGCGTTATCGACCTTGATTAGTAATTTTAATGATTCAAAATAAAAATAATTAATCAAAATACCGAGCGACTCTACCGACACGATTTGTAAGCTATATTTCGAACAAAATATCATATAGGTACTTGCCGTAAAGTAAATTAAATTTAAATTAACAAATTTATCTAATTTTTTACTACATTATTACAAATAGTTGATAAAAAAAATTAAAAGTTATAAAAATATGGGATTCGAACCCGGGTCCTGCATAACGAGTGTCGAACGCTCTGCCTCTAGACCGCGGTTATTACGTATTCGACCAAAATATCGTATAGTCAAAATATCTAAAAGTCGCAGCACGCAGAGCATTTTATCACTTTAAAAAAATATATTATTATAAAATCACAAAAAGAAAAAAAAATTTAGTTAAAGCGGGGATCGAACCTCGGTTCTTCACGACGACAATCGGGCGCTTTGCCTCTAGACCGCGAAGCTGAGTTTGGAGAGCCACCGAAAGTAGGTATATAATATTGGCTAGGCTCCTATAGCAAAATGATCACGGTTTTTGATGACGGTCATGAGTTGGTTTTACTCCGGTCCTCGAAATTGCATAACGCGCGTAAAGAAGTTTCGCTTCAATAAAAAAATAAGTAGTGGCGTACCATTACACCTCTACTTTGTCGAGTAGCGGTCGCGTACCTTCGCTGGAAACCAAGTATCCTAGGAATTTGACACTTGATTCTCCGAAGTTACATTTTGCAGCATTGACAACTAATTCACAATCCTGTAAGCGGCGGAAAAGGATTTCTAGGCGAGGCAGATGTTCTTAGCACTTACCCAATATAGACATTGTGTCGGAGCACCAAGACCTGCCGTATGCATATTTGCAACAGATGCAGACGCCACCAAGGATAGTGAAGGTACTAAAAAAAATTATCCAAGACATAATTCGGCCATCTGAGATAGGCGTTCGGGTAACGGGAATAAATAAGATATGAAATAAAGGTATCTTAATAAATACGGCAACCGCAGGCGAGCAGCAAAAACTATTAAATGCACCCTGCTTCGACAAATCGAGCACAATTAAGGCCCGACTACCGACCAAGCGATTTCCGAGACTAATATTTTTTGGTGTACCGCGGGTCCTGACTGACGAAGAATTTTTAAGGACCGCCTTACTGGTGTTCCCAACATTCAAGACATTGAGGGAACTATTGCGTGCTGTAAAAAGTAAATTAGCTTGTGCTCGCACAGGAAACACTTGTCATCGTATTTATGAAATGCCCGCTATCGTGCGTTAATTATATTTTGAACAGAATAAAATATTTGTGAACTGGACTGTTTGCCGCGTCAGAGATTTTATTGGCCTTACTGTCTGCACTAAGTGACATATAATTGGACACTCATACAAATATTGCAGAGATACTAAACCTACATGTGGACACTGTGCTCAAGAAAAATACACCCGTGAGTCTTGCCCAAATGCAAGCATCAATCCAGTTTGCGCGACATGCACCAGATTTGGTAAGCCTGCTGACCATTCAACTGGAGATTGGGACAACTGCCCAGCCTACATAGCTGCCCTCAAGAAGAACCTAACTAAAATAGACTATGGAGTGTAATATACAAGAACACAAGTGCCTGACCATCGATGACTATGTTATGATGCAGGGCTAGACTCCTTTTGTTTTAATATTTTATTCATTAATTTATTCTGCATCATCACATTTATCCTCGCCGATTCTCTAACCTAGTTAGGAACTGGGCGATTGTCGCTGGTATTGGTTTTGGTAAAATTTCGAATCATAATTTAAAATTTAAAATCTGTACCGGGCGGAAACAGAAAAAAACAAAACACTTCCTGGCCTGCGGAGAAACCAGGGAGTGGGCCTGATCTCTCGGCAGACGACAGTCACAGTTTTCCGGAGTGAAATTGTTTGGGAATGGTTTCCCTTTAATCGGAGTGGCGAAGTCTAATTTTATACGCGGAGATTGCATAATAAAATCGTATAAATGGTGTAAAATACGAAGTTCCATAGTGGAATTAGTTCGGTGGCTCGTTCGAATATTGTAACCACGCGGCATCATGAATCGCAAACGGAGTCAGAAGTGCTATCGGGTGTGATCTGCTTGAATCCGACCCATCCTTTATGGGATGAAGAAGCCAGTGGCTTAAAATATTGTGCCCGGTTCCCGGAAACCTAAGGATAGTATTCTTTCTCGCGGTTTGGCACTACGTCGACCGCATTTTCACCAGGGCCGTATTGAGGCCTATTTTTCCTTACATAAAGGGAATCCTCGCCAGGATACACGGATGCGACCGCGGGCACCAGATACCTCTTCCTCAGTCGCCAGATTACACATTTTCCTGCCACGGACAGTCGCCAGGAGGCGGAACTGAATCTTCCTCTTGCTCCGGCTGGAGTCCCTAGGAGCTCAGCCTGAGGAGGTGCTGCTCCAGCTCGAGTAGGATGTTACTTAATTAGCTAGATAGATAAAGCGTGGTCGGAACCTTGGGGGTAAGCTTATATCTAACTTTTATTATATTGTTTTCGTTATAACTCACACGGTAGAGTGTATAGACTTATATTGTATTCGAAATAATATACATTAATGTTACTCTAAATCTTCTTTCCTTGACTCTAAAGTACACATTGTAACCTGACACATTTCTGGTTTCGAACCCAACCCCCTGAGAACCCTGGGATCACAAACATTCTTGTGGGTATCTAACCCTCAAGAATTGGCGCTTCCAGTACTGGATAAAGTTTGTGATTCCACATTCATTATTATAACCTAAAATGTCTGGTGAGTATTGTAGGCCCCACTTTGCTCGCCAATTGCTACGTAGAGTAGTTGCTATGGTTACTTGCTAACACTTCTGACTCCGTTTGCGATTCATGATGCCGCGTGGTTACAATATTCGAACGAGCCACCGAACTAATTCCACTATGGAACTTCGTATTTTACACCATTTATACGATTTTATTATGCAATCTCCGCGTATAAAATTAGACTTCGCCACTCCGATTAAAGGGAAACCATTCCCAAACAATTTCACTCCGGAAAACTGTGACTGTCGTCTGCCGAGAGATCAGGCCCACTCCCTGGTTTCTCCGCAGGCCAGGAAGTGTTTTGTTTTTTTCTGTTTCCGCCCGGTACAGATTTTAAATTTTAAATTATGATTCGAAATTTTACCAAAACCAATACCAGCGACAATCGCCCAGTTCCTAACTAGGTTAGAGAATCGGCGAGGATAAATGTGATGATGCAGAATAAATTAATGAATAAAATATTAAAACAAAAGGAGTCTAGCCCTGCATCATAACAACTATACTCCCATGAAGAACTGTCTTCGAATAATGTATATGAACGCCAGAAGTATACGAAACAAGTTTGACGAAATTGAGGAAAAGGTCAGAAGATTATGCGATATTGTTTATGTCCTTGTCATCACTGAAACGTGGCTTGATCTTGGAAAAGAAAAGTTCTTACGTGTTCTGGATTCTATGTAGTGCTCTATCATTGAAAAAATTTCCTACGAAAATTCATTTTTAGGTATAAGTGTTTGCAGCAGTGATAGGAAACCAGTCAACATTTATGCCATTTATCGAAAACAAATATTATATCCATAGCTTTCAACAAAGCATAACTAACCCAAGAAAAACTTGCAAAACCATTAACTCAATTCTGTCTAACCATGCACATAAACCCACAAACATAATTGAATCTCTCATCGTAAATAATTGTGAAATTAGTTTTTCCATAGGCTCGGTGGTATTTCCAAACCATTTATTGTTTTTGTGTTTAATTCGTAGAACTCCATTTATTTTATTTTTTTAATTTAATTAAATACAAAATTAATAATATAATTATTAAGTTCTGCAAGTATTTTTTGGTTTTTGTTATTGTTACAGCTGTTTCGGCTTTCAAGGCCATTTTTAAACTCTTGTAATAAATAAATATTTGTAAAACTTCCGGAAGAAATTCTCTAGATGAAAGTGAAAAACTTATCTAAGTCCGTTGCACAGTTTAAAAGAACTAAGCGCCCAAACAGACAGACGCGGATAGTGACTTTATTATATCTTATTTAAAGATATATTTTTATTATAATTTGTTATTGTCAATTCATTCGAGTGAATTATTTCGAAAATATTCCTTTCGAAATGAATCCGAATGATTGGACGTGACAATAATGCTCAGTTAAAAAAAATTTAAATAAGGAAGAAAAAATTGTCTATTATTATGTAAATATTGTATTTGAATACAGAAAAACTTGCGTATCAGAGGGTATATCAGCACGTAGCCGAAGGATTTTAATCATTGAATCCTGAACATATGTAGAGATAAATGTGGATATCATTTTCCTGTGTTTTTTCGGTGATATTTTTTTAATTAACACAACAAAAATATATTTTTCCTAACAGCCTAGCGGTTAACGTGATACGCACTCTGTTTTGTTCCAGCAGTACGGTAACAGACGAGACAGACCTACGTGCTGTTACACCCCGTAAATAAGGAGTATCTGTGAGTTTGTTTTATTCCGAGAGTAATGAAATTCTGTACCTACTTCAAAACAAGAGAAAGGTCACTGTCTGTCTACATGAGACTTCGAGAAACACCCCCATCTTTTATTCCCACCCCTTAAAGCAGAATAAAGCCCGAGTATAGCCGGATACTTCAGGTAGTTTCGAAATCAAATTCGATGGGAAGAGATTGTGTTATGTAAAATGTTTCGATCACCTGCAACACTATTGAGCGAACACAGACATGGTGAAAACTTAGTGTTGCCAACTCAGCTGCTTTAGAGCTAGATTTAGGCCATACAAGGTTTTAGCCATAAATAAACCACTCTCGTTTTAGCTCTTTTTAGGTACATTTCGGGTGACGTCTAGCTTTATTTTGAAATTCGAGTTAGCAACACTGGTGAAAAATGTCTATGATTTTTCGTTACATCACATGTGTCTATGGTAAATGTCAAAAACAAATCTGGGCCTGAGATTTTCTTGCCCCGGATTAGTATTTTTCAAATTTTCGACTTTTTGCTACAGTTGAGAACTGTAGTTTATGTAAGGTAGGACTACACATAAATAGCAGAATGGCGCTGTTCTTCAAGGGCTTCGCCGCAGCCGTCGGCGCGTCCGGCAGATCTGCCCTCACCAACATGAGAGCGCCCGTTATCCAACAAATTGCCCACAAAACTGATCACGTCGCAGAGCCCGTCCCAGAGACCAGACCCACCGTGCGGAAGTCCAACGCGGCGCAGAGAACCCAGTTGAAAGACTTCGGTAAATACGTGGCGGAATGTATGCCGAAATATGTTCAGAAGGTTCAGCTGACGGCAGGAGATGAGTTGGAGGTTCTGATAGCTCCAGAAGGAGTAGTTCCCGTCCTCCACTTCTTGAAAGACCACCACAACGCTCAGTTCGTGAACTTGGTTGATATTGCTGGAATGGACGTTCCCAGCAAGCCTTATAGGTTCGAAATCATCTACAATCTTCTGTCGTTGCGTTTCAACTCCAGGATCAGGGTGAAGACCTACACAGACGAGCTGACCCCCATAGACAGCAGTGACGACGTATTCAAAGCGGCTAACTGGTACGAGCGGGAGATCTGGGACATGTTCGGAGTGTTCTTTGCTAACCACCCTGATCTGAGGAGAATCTTGACAGACTACGGCTTCGAGGGCCACCCCTTCCGCAAAGACTTCCCCCTGTCTGGGTACGTGGAACTTCGCTACGATGACGAGAAGAAACGCGTGGTGGTGGAGCCGCTTGAGCTGGCGCAGGAGTTCAGAAAGTTCGAGCTGAACGCCCCGTGGGAGCAGTTCCCCAACTTCCGCCATGCCCCCGAGACCCAGGAGGAGGTCAGCAACCCCGCTGAAGATGTTAAGAGCCCACCTAAAGCCTAGAGTTTTGTATGTATCTCTTTGGCTACCTAATACCATTACTCTCTGCAAATGCAAGACTTAGAAAGCATGTAGCTTCCAATTTACCATTCACTCCACTAAAACGAGGAAGGTTCAAAGGAAATTTCTAAACGTTCTGAGAACGAGCAACCTTTTACACGCAACCTTTTTTTTTTAGAGTCAAATCCTTTCCTTCTATCTCTGATACATATGTGCGTCTCTGTTTTCGCCACCTATCCCACTACCAAAACTCTCCTATTAAAAGTTTAACTCCAAACTCAGTCCATTGTTTATCAGTAGCCTTAAAAAGTAAACAATGAAAGCAAAAGTACCGAAACGTTCATTTTATTGCACCCGCAAATGCACTGATATAAATGATAAATTCCGTTTTAAACCTCTTTATTTTTCTCTCTTGTAACATAAACTAATTGTCACTTTATTTGAATATGTTTGTCATTATTCAATTGATTGTTTGCGATTTCTTTCGATATGATATCTACAGAATTTGACATTTTAAATTATTCCATGCAAATTACGTCAAAAATGCATTAACATAATTTCGTGAACTAATATTCAAGTTCAAGATGACTATCATTTATAACACAAATAACTTACGACTAACATTTTTTCACATCTCCCTCTAATACCTTAATAATCTTAGGTCGTAGATATCTCTATCTCACCGCGGTCATGTCCAAAAATGACTTCAAAATAAATTTAGTATGATAAGCAAATGTCAGACCCTGATAGTGTTTACCTCCTTTGTCTGTATAGAAAAGAGAAAGAAAGGAGATAGCTTAGGGACAAAACTTGATGTGACCCACACTAGGTACATACAGTAACGTCTCATTTGGACGCTAGATGGCACTGGAACCCGCTATTACATACGCTTCATTTTACTTAACTTAACTTCACTCTATTTTTGTAATATTTATATTTTCTGTAATACCTGCATCAACTGTAAAGCGCCCCTGAGGTGATATCTCACAAAAGCGGCGCTATACAAATTATCCAATAATAAATAAAATAAATATTACCATACAAATATGCACAAATATTAAAAATAAATTAATAATCGGGTAGTTTGTTAAATCCTTTTTTTATATTAATACTATTGCGGTATACTATAAATTCGAACTCTAAGCAGAATTCTTGCCTGAACAGATTATGCAATAATTACAATAGCGTATTATCCAAGGTTGATATTTTCAGTTGCGCACTTACCAAATACAAGAGGTCCATAAAAGAATATTTCTCTGATGGTTTGTGAATAATGTTTATCCCTTTATTGTTTATATCTCTATTATGATTTGATTTATATCTACAACCTCTCTCCATGGCTATGAATGTATTGTTTTGTAAATTTTTCGTTTTATATAACTTTTGTTTTGTATAAATTTTTCAATTCATATTCCTTTCTCACAAATTTAAATAACTTATTCCATATTATGCTGTCTCAGTAGAGGTAAAGTCACAAGGAGGAAATTCATAATTGGTTTTATTTTACTGTATAATACTTATGTACAAACTGATTAAATGTAAACTGTCGATTTCCCGAAAATGAATAAATAAAAAATAAATATTTTGGGAGGTCATTGACCAAAATACCTTGGTAGATGAGCCGCCACTGTATATAAACCTTCCGGAAGAAATTCTTTAAATGATAGTGAAAATCCATTGCGTAATTTAGAAGAACTAAGCGCACAAATAGACAGACGCGGATAGCGACTTTATTTTATACTATTTAGAGATGGGTTATTTGTGGATATCAATTGCCTCTGTAATTGTATTGTAAAATTAATAATTGCATTTCTTCTTTTCAGATTTTGCCGCTTCCGCCTCGGGGAATCTTTTCATAGAGTATTTAAATTGTTAGATTCCCAGTGTAAATAATTTATAAATAAAATAATATAACATCTTACGCCACCATTATTTCTTCCCAAGACTAATTGATAAATAAAAATTGTCTGTTAAGTTAATATTATGTCATATTTTTATGGTTTATTCAGTAGTATCTTATACGAATACATAAATAATTTTAGGGAATAATTATAAACTAAAATCAATACATGTACATATATAATACAGAAATTACGCACCATTAAAAAATAGCCATTAATTAATTAATGGATTTGAAAAACATCCTAATCATGTAAAACAATTTAAAAACAAAGTGCATAAAAAATTTTTATGGATTGGATATTTTGGTGACATTTAAGTCCCTTACACAACAGGAAAAAGTTAAATTTTATTGTTTACAATCATAAAACATCATTTTTTGTTCAATTTTTTTCTTTTCTTCTTATAGAACCATTGAAAACTTTGAAAGAAACAATATACAGAGTGTATTGTTTTATTTTATGAGACAAAACCTAGTGTTCGCCAGCGTACCCTTAAGAAAATTATTAAAAAATCATTTCTCTGTAGCTGTAGCTATTCTGGGGAAACTACTTAAGGTAATTTATAATATACTATTTTTTAAATATATAAACACATATCAGGTAAGATGGTACATTTTACAAAAACATCATTTTGCAAAAAACAATTAGTTATTACGAAAACAGAATCAGCTGGCAAACGGTGAAAGATTGGCATCGGCGATTGAGAAGTTAAATGGATGTTTGTGAAGGAATGACACTGCAAACTGAAAATAGCTACATTGCCCTAGAAACTCCAAAGAGCTGTGTGAATGTCATTACCAAGAGCTCAAATCTTGAGACTTACCTACAGCACAGGGGGTTCTGCTTTATAGTTTAACTAGTTGACGTGTACCAGGGAGTGCTAGACTTTTGAGACTGTATTATATACAGGGTTTTCCAATAAGAGGTGTTATTTTGATATTCAATCGTAAAAGATCAATGGTTTCGTTGCTTGTGTGGCACGTAGCGCCGTCTTGTTGAAAGTAAACGTTTTCCAGATCAATACCATCCAATTCTGGCCATAAAAAATCATTAATAATCTCTTGATAGCGCAATCCATTCACCGTAACTGTTGCTCCAGCCTCATTTTCGAAAAATTAAGTTCCAATGACTCCGCCGGACCATAAACCGCACCAAACAACACAAGTTGAGGAAGAGAGGCTTTTCAACAATAACTCTTGGGTTTTCCTAGCCCCAGATGCGACAATTTTGCTTGTTGACGAAGCCTGATTGCATTGCCTGTTTGCATTTGATTCAATCAAGTGAATTTTAATAATTTCAATGCGTTGTTGAAGCGTGTATCGTTCCATTTTTATTAATGGCGTAGTTTCTACTTGTCAAATGTCAAAAAATGACAGCTTCAAAAGTAACATCTACCGAAATAGCGGGCTATTCAAAATAACACCTCTTATTGGAAAACCCTGTATATAAACCCTTCAGGAAGAAATTCTGTAAATGATAGTGAAAACCCTATCAAACTCCGTTGCATAGTTTAGAAGAACCAAGCGCACAAACAGACAGATGCGGATGGTGAATTTGTTTTATACTTTTTAGAGATTTAATGTGGTATGTACTGTTAGCTGCTTATTTAAATATTAGCGCCACAGTCGTTTGGTTCGCTCTTCTGCTGCCAGAGGTGCGCTCTGTCGGCTAACAGCGAAACTACCCCAGCTGCTGCGCGTATCGGCCGGTAAAGAAGGGATGGACTGGACCTGCTGTGACATCCCGTCCTAACAGCCAACAGCCAACAGCTGGGATTTTGAACTGCGCAATGTGTGATATAACCTTATTGAATATTGGATGTTATTATCGTCATAGACTGTGAACACAATATTATATTTCATCACAACCAGAGATGTGCTTTATTTCAAATGGAAATGCAAAATGGGTATTTTCCATTTTAAATGCTTTTCTAAAAACCATTTTGCATTTTAAATGCTTTTCTCAATGCATTTTCCATTTTAAATGCTTTTTTGCAACATTCTTCCTACTATCTCCATTTATTTTTTTGTTCATAAGCCCTAAATATCAGTCGGTCCTCAACCTCGCTATGAGAGATAATTTACATTTGTCAAGTTGCTCCCTGGTTCCTACAATTGAGTGATACCATTACAAAAAATACTGATTCAAATACTGAACATGGGGCCATGACGCTGTAATATTAAATGTTAGATAGCAGTTTCTATGTTTTTACGTTGGCAACATTAGTCCCGCGCAATTTTTTTTTTGGTTTCATAATCTGTAGTCGTGGTGTTTTTGGATTTACCATCATGTAATATGTTTGTTCTACATTGATGTCCATTATTAAATAACAAAATTGTTTAAAAATTCCATAATAATTTTAATTGTTTGACCTGAGAAACCATTTTGCATTTGAAATGCTTTTCTAAAAACCATTTTGCATTTTCAAATGGAAAAGTTTTTACCCATTTCCATTTTGCATTTCAAATGGTTTTGGGTACCCATTTTGCACATCTCTGATCACAACCATTTACTTAGCGTTTTATTATTGCTAACAGTACAGTGAAAAAATTTTGTAAGGTTTTCCAATATACCTGAAAAATAAACTTCTTGTGTGGAAAAACATTACATTATGTAAAAAAAAACCTTTTCAAATTCAGTCAGCACTAAAAAATACACACTTTGTAGTCTGCTAATGCAAGAAATACTATGAATGATTTATTTGTATCCCTTGGAAAATCTGAAAGAGTTTCGCAGTAGATATAAAAAAAAAAACAGAACAGC
Organism: Hesperophylax consimilis; assembly: GCF_061612785.1. Lineage (NCBI taxonomy): Eukaryota > Metazoa > Arthropoda > Insecta > Trichoptera > Limnephilidae > Hesperophylax > Hesperophylax consimilis. The sequence continues at coordinate 31,290,481 of NC_142848.1, forward strand.
GTAAACAACAGAAGTGAAGAAGTTTGTTCTGGCGATCTCGATCACCTCCTGTAGCGGTATCTCTTGAAGTGGAACCAGAGCTGGAAGATGTTGTTCTGGAACTGGCAACGGAAGCCCCTCTTGTAGGAGTACTCCCATTCTCTGTTGACGATCTTGAAGGCAATATCCTCGTAAGGAGGACCAGCGTGGAACCGGAGAACTCCAAAGTCGGGGTTTTCTGGACAAGGTTTCTACAAAAAATGGAAAAAAAATAATGTACACATTTGACACAATAGATTCTAACTTATGTCAATATATGGAAACTATGTATAAATTTAATACAAAACTTTTAATTTACATCAAGAGATGTCACTCATCCACTACTTATTCTCGATAAGCTGTCAGAATAACTATCCATTATAATAATTAAAAAATACTCGCAATTAGTAGAAAACTCGGCTAACTTATTGGATATATAGCCACTGTTATAGGTTCAAGTACAGAATAACAAACTCGAACTTTATAAAAAAATACATCTAAAATATACATTATCACTTGAATAGTGCTTTTGACAGTTATCAAGAGGATAATGAAATACCCCCTATGTCGAATATGTGAATTAACCCTTGGGACCTTCTAAGACCCAAACAGTCCCAAATGCCGTGCGCGCATTATACTCTCCTAAGACCATATTTGTCCCAGAACGACCGCACATTATTAAAATGCATATATCTCTTTTCCTCTCATCTAAAAATTAATTATTTCTTTTATGTCAGAAATAGTGCTTGTTATTGTCTTTGAAAAAATGGAAGCTTTTTAAAGGTTCGATCCGTGCAAATCAACAACGTCTCAAGGGTTAATCGAGAAAAACAATCTATTGGCATAATTTGACAGGCCACAAGAATTTTATTAGAATATTTTGTGATTCAAATGACCAAAATCTGTCATAGGCAATTCTAGCAAGAGCGGAGATGATTAACATATAGTTCCCGTGAGCACTTAGGCCATAGGCCCATTGTGCTATCAACCATTTTACCTCAATCCTTTAACAGTAATCCGGTCCCTTTAATGAAGTTCACCAGGGTTTTTATTGGATATGTGGCTAATAATAATAATTCTAGCATTAATAGTGTTGCGTTCTGTACATTTTTTCCCCTTCTGTACAACAAACTTGTCGAGTTGGTTGGTTCCCGAAGCTGATCAGGGATTTTCTGCATCAAAATTACAGGCGTCTATCAGGTTTTCAAATAGTTTAATTACCAGTGAGAACTGCGGTGTAGAATTCTTGTCGATGAGATCGGGATAGAATATGTTGAACTTGTATCCCTGCACGATCTTGGGAGGCGGATTGTCCATGTCGTAATGGGTCTGGTTGTACTTGTTCCACTCAAAGCCCGTGTGCACCCTGTAATACAGATACATGTCACAAATAATAAGTACATGCAAAGCAGACCCACTTGATTCTGCAGTTGGTAAGAGTACCAAATTACCAATGCTCAATAAATCCCTGGTACGTATACATTTGCGACCCGAAACGAGAGCCGAGCCACGAATTACGGGAAAGGAACGAAGCAACTGCAAGCGGTGTTTCGCTCCATTTGCGGTTGCTTCGTTAATTTCCCATAAGTTGAGGTTCAGTTCGGCATTTTGGCTCGCGTATGTATATGTAACATTATGAAAACATTCAATTGCATCCATTTATTTATTGCACTCCATCGGTATCATCAAAAATACTAATTTCTGTTGTGCGTCTGTGATTGTAACTCTGGTTCAATAAACATGGATTTGGTTTGAATTTAAGTGTCATTTTCCAAATCGGAACTGATGTGTGAAGAATTCCAACAAGCGAAAAAGTACCTACCTATAATATCATATTTTGTTTACCATATAATTATTTTAATTCTATACAGGGTGTAAACAGCACGTACCCGAAGAATTTTAACTTGGGCTCGTAGATTTTTTTTTCCATCCAATGATATTTTTGTCAATTAAAAACAAAAAATATATTATTCAATCATTTCAAAAATTTGCATCACAACGGATACACACTGTCTCGTCTGTTACCGTTGAACGAGACGGTGTGCGTATCACGTGACCCGCTAGGGTCCCCTACTACCCAGTCGCAACGGGTGATATGCTCAAGAATCGGTGGTTAAAATCCTTCTTAAATTCCATCACCCTGCTTATGAAATATGTACTTCTTTAGTGTTAATTTATTAGGATAGGTTGTTTGTGCAGAATTTGAACAATTAGGGGATTAATTGGGACTGGTATCTGACCTGTTGAAATATCTGGGTTTCCTGGGCCGGTACTTGTCGGACCAGAGGTAGAGCTGGTCGGGCAGGTTGGCCTCCACGCTGAACTTGGCCTCGTCCCCGCCCATGTCTCGCCGCGCCTCCCGCTCCAGCGCCGCCAGCCCCGGCACTACCACCTCCTCTGCTCCTCCGCCCTGAACACAAACATATATGAAGCCACTTTAAATTTCACTTTAGTGGTTTTAAGATAGAAGGTCAATAAATATATTTTTTGAAAGAACTTGAGATCCTTATTAACACACTTCGACTGGGAAAGGTAGTTAGTTCTACCCGTTCGGTCGATTGATGCTAAACATCGGGAAGGGTAGTTCTACCTTTTGCGCCGGCCTCATTTCAATGGCAGAAAAGACGGAATTATTCAATGTTTTTATATGAATATTATATACCAATCTCTTCGTAAAGGTCCCAACTATATGTACATAATTATCGAATCGTAATGCAAGTCTTCTTTTTATATTTATCTTTGTGCCTTTCGTTTACATCGGTATTTCAACAAAGGGATAGTATATTATTTGTTATTGTAATAATTCAATTCCTGGAATGAGGGTTTTTATGACCGTGAAACCCGATTCGAATCTCTATCTCTGTTCCGCCCTACTTAACTCCTATGTACAAGGGAGTGAGAGATGTCGGGCGTATTTAAAGAAAGCAGGTATGGGCAAATACCGATAGGCGGACCGTAATAAACATATTACGAGGTTAATTGAGTTGTATTTTAAATAATATTCAATTTTCGTTGCGTACTTTTATAGCTTGGGTATGCTGAATTACTACGTAGATATTTTTATTAAACCATTTGAATTATTTTCGAAGATATAGCGATTGAAAACAAATTAAAAAAATTCACGCAATACCTTTATTTATGCCAGCGCAAAAAATACCCTCAAGAAATGTGTTAAAAGTAAGTAAAAAGATTTTATTTCAAAGACTAAATAGTGATCACCTCTCTGCTCTTCTGTTTTTTCACCACACCCTTATGGGCAGGTCTAAGTTTCTTTGGTATATGGACTAAATCATTTTTCAGTTTCATTAACCTTTTGAATGCGTTAATTTGCTCCGTTTTATCTATACCCGTACGCGGTACATATTTTCAAATACCTATGCACGCAATTAAATGTCAAATTATAGCATTCTGGCATGATTTATTGGACTATATAGACAGAACAGATTATTCTCCACAATATGATAACAAATCCTCGTGTGTCAACACTCTTAGATGTTTATAAAAACAAAAACATAAATTTCATACAAAGACGTACCGTATCTTTTGAATGTGGTCCCGCCATTCACTCGGCGTGTGTGTACTTAGGCCACTGCGTTGATAGACACAAGTGGGACACCATGAGCACTTATCATTTTTAGTTATGAAAACTGAACACTTAAATTTTATGTCACTTAATATAATAACAAAATTGAACTAACGCCATCCGTTGACAAAATTGTAAACCATAGCACTCGAAGGCGCAAAGAGGCTCACTTGATTATCGATGTTTTTTAATGAAATACAATTTTATTTTCGAGAAATTCTTGTAGATGTCAGCATCGTGATAGTTCTACGAATGTTCAAGCGAGCGGGAAATAAATTTATGTCAAAAGACTGCTGGAATATCGGCATTCAAAGTTTCCGTATCAACAGTTGATACAGCCGCGTGTGAGTATGGACTTTTTGCCGTAACAACAGTTGATACGGCCGCGTGCAAAGAGTTAATGTTAATTTGTCAGATGAAAAAAGGTTCCTCTAATAGAATTTCCGTGTATCAGAATGTTTCCTAAGTTATTATGTTACATCAAAGTTTGGTCCGATAGATTAGCGCTTAGCACAGTGTGCTGGTAGATGGTCATTCTGAAGCTAAGAGGCTTAAGATGTTTGGTGAGGTTAGCCTACCTTCTGCTCTGTCTTCAGCACCTTTGCCCTGAGGAAGGCGATCTTCTGCTCATCGTGCTCGGGCTCCGTGAGGAGTGTGCCGGGCTCCAGGGTGGTCGGCGGGAGCAGCGGGGGGGTGTAGCGCCCGCTGGAATACTGCTTCAGGTACTCCGATGTCAGGTCCGTCTCCTCGGGATTCCATCTATAACAAGAACAGGATGTGAAGAATGCTATTATTGAATTAAACACAATTACGGTGAAACCCACGTAGAAAGTTTTCGCCGAGTTTATGTTCCTGCATACCACACCGTTCATCTTCAACTTTGCTTTGAATTCAAACGGTATCACACCATCACAAACCAATTTATTTCATTTGCCTACATTAGAAAAATTCCCCGATTCCCTGTATGTGTGAAATATAGGGTTTTCCAATAAGAGGTGTTATTTTGAATAGCCCGCTATTTCGGTAGATGTTACTTTTGAAGCTGTTATTTTTTGACATTTGACAAGTAGAAACTACGCCATTAATAAAAATGGAACGATACACACTTCAACAACGCATTGAAATTATTAAAATTCACTTGAGTGAATCAAATGCAATTATCTTGAGTGATGAGGCCCATTTCCACCTCGGTGGCTTCGTCAACAAGCAAAATTGTCGCATCTAGGGCTCGGAAAACCCAAGAGTTATTGTTGAAAAGCCTCTCTATCTTCAACGTGTGACTGTTTGGTGCGGTTTATGGTCCGGTGGAGTCATTGGACCTTACTTTTTCGAAAATGAGGCTGGAGCAACAGTTACGGTGAATGGATTGCGCTATCGAGAGATGATTAATGATTTTTTATGGCCGGAATTGGATGGTATTGATCTGGACAACGTTTACATTCAACAAGACGGCGCTACGTGCCACACAAGCAACGAAACCATTGATCTTTTACTATTGAATATCAAAATAACACCTCTTATTGGAAAACCCTGTATAATACAAAATTTCACAATATACACATTTTTAGTAATAACTTTCAGAAATATCGAATAGTAGTAACGCATACAATCGTAAATTAATATGTGAGTATGGAATATATCGGGAGCTCCTATCCCATTCCTATATTCCTCTTCCTTTCCCCTTTCCTAAAATGACATAGTTTTAAGACACATCACATACAAAACTCCATCTCTAAGCAACTTTAGCATGAGAAACTTTTTTGGCTTGACTTTAATTAATTTAATATGTATACATATTTATCTTCGTATTCTATGTAAAAGCTGTTTGTTTATGAAGCCGCATCTTCAGCGACAATATTACCACAAACATTGAACCATATGTTCGTGCAAATATGAAACATTGGGCCAGGGCCACAATATGTTTTGTTTTCCATGGCCGATGGAAAACAAAAAACGTTGTGACCCCGACCCAATTTTTTTGTTTTGTCCGATGTTTTGAAAACATTTGGTTGCAGGAGACGCGCTTTACAAATAAATAAATATCATCAATCTATTTTAAACGAGTCCTTTTACTAGACAGATAATAGAACTAGGATGTTTTATTTTGTTCCAATATAAATCTTGTATTTCCAATACCTCTTTCATTCTAACAAAAACCCAACTTTTATACATTTACGCCTTCTTCTTCTTGCAACAATGGAGTTCTTATTTATTGTTATCAAGTTTAATTTGTAGAACTCCATTTTAATTTTTTGTTTTTCTTTTATACACGGTGTCCGGAAACTCGTAGTACAAGCGGGAAACTGGAGAATCTACACCACATGGGAAACCCAAAAAAACATAAAGTTTTTTGATTTGAGCATTTTCACAAAAAAAAAAAAAAAACCAAAAAAATATATTTTTCGGCTATTTTAGGGTTAAAGTTTTTTCTGGTGTTTAGGGTTGAACAACAGATGTTTTAACCCTGCAGAGCAGAAATATTTTATGATTACACCGGGTTAAATGAAGGGTGATTTCAAAATAATGCTTCAAATCCGAGTTTCTTCATTTGTTTTACTTTCAAATAGTTTTAATTAGTTGGGTACTTTGATCTTCAGTAATAATTTATAAGAATTTGATTAAAAAAAAAAAAAAAAAAAAAAAAATCAACTTCAAACTCGATTTACTCGATAACGAAAGCTCAAATCAAAAAAATATATACTACAAAATCGACTCCAAATGTGATGTAGATTCACCAGTTTTCCGCTTGTACTACGAGTTTCCGGACACCCTGTATATAGGTACAATAATATTATTAATTTACAAAAAAACAGTTTATTTATAAACAGATTCTGCTGTGTTTTTATTATTAGCGTGACAGTTTGATAATTCTGTCAGAGGGCGAAACAGCTGTCACACATAATATTAATTACACAGCTGTAACATAGTTTTTTGAAAATTTAATAATAATATGATTAAACATATAAAAGAAAAAAAGGAGTTCTCATTGCACATTATATTTGACAACTTTAAATGCCATGCTGTTGGGTAGCTTATTATTTTAATAATAATCGTTGCACATTGTTATCACCTAATAATACATTGATAACAGTCTCCCTGTGTAAAAACTGAATATAGAAAAATATAGACTCACTCTTCATCAGTATCCCCCTCCTCCTTCTCTGCATCTTTACTGGTGCCGGGCTGCGGCTCCTCAGCGCCCGTGGGCTCCGCGTCCAGCAGCCCCTCCTTGCTGTCGGCCGCCTCCACCCCGCCCTCCAGGCCCTCGGGGGCCCCTGTGGCAGCCGGTGGCCCACCCTCCGCCACCACACCCTGCTCCTGCTTCAGCAGCTGCAGCTTGCGACGCAGGTTCTGCTGGTGGCGATCACGGAGGCGGGCTCGAGCCATGTGCGCTGGAAATAATAAACAGTGATTTTACAATTATGAACGCTTAACGAACTGTTGCTAGGTTAATTGACGTATTAATCAAAACAACAAAATGACCGGTCAGTGGTTGGTCAGTGGGCATAGCGCTTGGGTCTCACCCGAGCGTCGCGTGTTCGATTCCTCGGCTGGCTAAGTCCTCCATCACAACACAAGCAACATTTTCGGCGTTCTGTGGTGGTAGTAGGAGATTTTCAAACATTGTTAGGTTATTCGTAACCTGGGAATGTTTGTCTTTCTTTAAAAAAAAAAAAAAAAAAATGTACTCTTCCTTATCTACCTAAAGTTCCATGAAAAAACACTGTTGAAAATGAATTCATTTCATCACTTTAAAAACTAGTTTTTTTTTAAGTATATTTTATTTAGTTGTATAATTTAACATTTTATATCTAGTGTACACCTATTCTAAAACTACCATAAAAATATTCCAATACTTATTTGTACTTCACAACGTTGAGACATAACCCACGAAAAACTGCAAGACTTTTGGCTTCCTTAACATTTAAAGGGATTTATTGAACATTTTGAAACCTTTATAATAAATATTGCCGATAAATTTGTCTTAGGAAGCCTAAAATGGTTGCAGCTTCTCGTAGGATAGCCATGGACTGTACCATTAATACTAACCACAGACATAAGAATATATAGACTAGAAATTAAAGGTGAGGGGTAAAATCAACTGTTGAAGAACGAAGGGGGTAAAGCTGACTGTGATTCGTCAATAAATCAATCTGACAGGATATAAGCATCTCGCATTATAATATCACCATTTAGTTCTTAAAAGTAAAATCTGCTTTTGAATGAATAGACATTTTTACATGGGAGCGCAAATTACTCGTCACGTTATGAACTAATTTGCGAAGTCCAAATTCGGCAAAGTAAATTACGTCCATTTTCAGAGTCGTAGTTAGTTTCAGAGTATTTAGTTAAGACACTTTTACAAATGTTTCATAATTTACTTACCCCAGTAAACAACCATGAGCACACTTGAGAATCGCAACATTGTGAGGTGATAGTATATGTTTCTAAAACTGATCCATATAATACGGTGTGAATAAGCTTAAAATAAAGTAAAATAATGCTTACTTATGGAATGTAATAGGACAATTGGGTTTATTCTCTTTTTCACATCTATTTTTACAAGTTTTCATATCACAAGCAACCATTTTGCCGTGTTATTTCGTAAAATGCCTCGACCATAGCTCGACGCTAGTTCGAACAAGAATGATGACGTCACATTCTCAAGATTCACGGGAAGCCATACGCGAGCCCAGCCGGCTCCAATGGAACCGGTATGGGGAGTGGGGAATAATACGCTTTTAATCACTTAGGGCAGGTCTACTAATATTCATATGTCTATGCCTAACACTTTTTAACATAAAATCTGGTAACATTTTATTATTTAACTTGTATGTAAATACTAGGGTATTATAGACCAAACGTTGCCACACACTTAGAATACTAAGTTGGCGTTGCATTGTTTTTATCCTAGTATTTCTGCTACAGCACAATATAGTTCTCATACCTCTGTTCAGAATTATTTCCATTCTTTTAACTTGCATTTTACCGCTCAAAAAATTACACTTGTGCAGTAGTTCAGGTTTGGTGAGGTTAGTCATATCAAATGTTCCAATTTGTCACTGTTTGGTTTCGTCCGTTCACCCTACATGGTTATTTTAAAGACAGTGAAGTGTGTTTATAATGATATTAGTACCTTTGAGTTGTGAGAGCAAAGACTCCCAGTAGCCGATGTCCACTCCATCGTGTCGACCCCGGATCTTGTCTTCAATCTGTTTTTGAAGAGCCTCCAGCTGGATGCCGGTTTTGCCTTTGAACACCTGCAAAATAAAAGTACATATTAATAGATCAAAAAATACAAACAGAAAAGTTTTTTGTAATATTACTTTATTTATAAATTATAGAAAGTGTAGTGTTGTGCTGATAGACGTGTTTGAAATAAGTTAATTGCGAGACTTCGGAACCTCCGGAGATAGCCGAAGGCGGCTAGGTGCCTTCAGTACGGAGCTGTCCCGGGGCGTCGCGCTAATTAGATCTAAACTGCCCGCTCCTCGAGCTAGACGTATTGTTTGTATCTACAATAAAGTTCCACTGTTCTGTAAGAACCAACGTGTTTAATTGGAGAATTCCCATCTTCCATGAGCACCTTAGACTGGAGATAAGGGCCCAGTCAAAGTGATAAATATTAACGGTATTTCTGGAAAGATACCGTTTGAATACCCACAGCGGTATATTACAGAAAGGAATAAAGAATACTAGTGTGTCGAGGAGCTCTAGGCGTGTGATATCACCATGCATCGTAAAAAAATCACCATAAATTATAAAGGATGAAAGGCTGTGGCTACCTTAAGATTTCTGATAAAAAAATTATTATTCCATTGAATTCGTGAGTTTTTATGTCACAGTCATTCTAAAGACATTGCTTCTACTTGGCAAATTTCAAATTTTTGTTTGCAACCTACCTTGTCCTTTCCAATAATAATACAAATGTTGATTTGACTATGTATAATGCCATTTTCAAAACTACATAACCAACGCTACTCTTATTTGTAGGATTCAACAAAGTGCTGGTACATATTGATTACGCTTGATTCTATAAATGAAGTCAATAAATATATCAGTAGTGCCCCCATACTTGTTGCCCGGATCATGCATCCTATTGGTCAGTGAGTGTGTCTGATAGTTAATTGTGTATGTATTGCAGAAGAATGTTATATTTTGTCTTGTATTCCTAGTCCGCACATGGAATTTTAGTGGCAATGATGGCAAGACTGTCAATTAAGCTGTTAATGACAGTATGTAGTGTCTTACTTACTTATTACTAAGGCTTATAGCTAGCAACTTACATCTAACACTTTTAATTGTTTTGGGTAAATACTACCCTCTATTCCAGTGTTCCGCAAAGTGTGCTCCGCGGCACACTAGTGTGCCGTGGCCATTTGTAAGTGTGCCGCGAGTCCCGCGTCACTTCTCACAAAGTGCTCTGTAAATCGGTCTTTACTTTTCTGTCCGGCGCGGCGGCTGGAGGTGGCGTGGGTGGGACTCGATCGCTGCAAAGTTGCCGTGTGCTACGCCGCTACGCTACATTATCACGTGTGCTACACTACATAAGTGGGGTGCTATTGCTACATTATCACGTGATTGCGCACGAGCTGTCGGGGTGCATGCGCGTGACAACATTACATTAAAAAAGATTTTCAAATATTTCAACATAAAATTTAAAAAAGAAGAATGGGTAGCAAAACTTGCATATCTGGCGGACATATTCGCTCAATTAAATGAGCTGAACAAAAAAATTAAAGGAAGAAATTGTAAAATTTTAACGTCTTTTGACAAGATTGAAAGCTTTCGCGCTAAGTTGGTGCTATGGATCAGCCACGCTACCAATGGTAGTAACAAAATGTTTCCAAATGTCATGGCTGCCGATTCAGAAAAAAATGTGCAGGCTTTGATAGTGAAACACTTGGAGCTGTTAGCAGAAAAAATGAACTCATATTTTCCTAAGGGTGACTTGCAACCTATGGACTGGGTAAGAAATCCATTTTCGAAAAGCATTTCCCTTGGACATTTACCAATAAACGAGCAGGAAGAATTCATGGAGCTTAAAACTGATCGGACACTAAAATGAAAATTTTCTGAAACAGAGTTAGCACATTTTTGGCTCCACGTCAAAAATGATTATCCACTGCTGTCAAAGCGAGCTATTGCAATTCTATTACCATTTGCCACGACCTATTTATGCGAATTGGGGTTTTCAACTCTCACAACGATAAAGTCAAAAAAAAGAGAACGCCTGAGGACGATCGACGAAGAGATGCGAGCAGCGTTATCAACGATTGTTCCAAATTTTGATCGTCTGTGTTCAGTTAAACAGGCTCAAATTTTGCATTAAACATCTTTTCATGTTATATTGATTTTAATAATAAATATTAATAAAATATTGTTTTTGGTAAATTTTGGTTCGGAGTGGCCACGCTTATTACGAATAATTTTTAGAAAAAAAACTTTAGATATGCCTTAATTACTATAAAAGGAAACTTTTTGGCTTGGTGGCGGCGGAAAAAGATGCATTTTAATTATCAATTGCGTAAAATTAAAATTCACTTCTCGAACCGATTCGGTGACAGTTCGCGGTCATTCTGTCACTGTTATATTGTGATAAATATCAATCATAATTACACAAACCCTGCTTTGCCAAACAAACCATTCAAAACCTGGGATTTTTTTTTTTTAAATTATGATGACATGCAGCTTTCGTAGTTTAACCTCAAAGTTCACCGTTATTCGTAATAAGCCTAGCCAATCCTATCCAAAATTTACCTTGTTTTTTTTTTCTTTGGTGTACCGTTAAAATTTCTTGATTAGTTAGGTGTACCGTGAACATAAAAAGTTTGCGGAACACTGCTCTATTCTATCCCTCTGACTTTCTCGCTGGAATGCTACGACTAGATGGTCCAGAGTCTAGACATTAGGAGAAAAATTGCAATGTTGTTGGTAGCACATACGCTCCTCAGTGGACACATTTGCAATTCTGATGTTCTGAAACGTATTATGTTTTATGTCCCCGATAACTTCACCAGAGCCAGGCAGCACAGCCTTTTTGTTTTTCCAAGAGGCAGGACCAGCCTACCAATTCTCATGCCTTTGGGGAGAATGACTACGCTTTTAAACCAACTTTCTTGAGAGATAGACATTTTTCAGTCAAACCTCAATAAATTCAAGTGTTTTTGTTAACACGAGACTGCATCGCAACTGATGTAATTAATGTGTGTAATTGATTAATGTATATATGTTATTAATTGTAAATGTTGTGAAATTTTACTGGAATCACTGTTCTTCATAAATAAATAATGAGCCAAACCCGGTAAGATAGAGGTTACCTTTTTTATTTTCTGTATCTGTCTGTTGCATATTTTCATTGAGAGTTGTTCATGTTATCTTTTTCAAAGACTACATATAATAAAATTTCATTTATTTTACTTTAAAAAAAATTTAATGGAGGTCTATAAATTAAAAATAATAAATAAATTGAAATAATACAGTGAAACCTCTATCTATCGGTTTTGAAGGGACCTGTATAAAAAACTATGAATGCGGAAAAACAAGGATGTGAAAAATTAAAAAAAAAACACTACATACATGCTTAAAAGTTTAATATTCTAAAAAACTATATTTATTTCACATGTAACAGAATGTGTTTCCTAAAACTATTTTATATTCCAAACATGTGAGGTATAATTTTTAATTTTGAAATTTGTAAAGTTTAATCTTAAATTTCAAACACGTACTCTACTTTGTTTGTAACTTTATTGCTATACATATATTGAAGAGTATGTACTTTTTTCAGCAGAGTATGTACTTTTTTGAAACACTCGAACCCTAAATAAATGAAAATATTGCAAGCGCGCACTACAGCCCTGTTCGAATTTTTGACGACAAACGACAACTAGACTAATGCCAGGAGCGGCCACCGGAGCAGCAGAAGTCTTTCTCTTTCTTTCTAATGTTCCGCTCACTGTTCATGGTACCATTTATCGAAACCAAGCATTTAGCTATGAAATATGATTAAAAAAAATACTTCATATTTTAAAAACAATTGGTCGAGTAAAATATGTGCAAAAAACTGCGTGATTTAAACGATGAATGCGGCAAACGAAGCATAGAGGAACGATCAATGCAATATATTTTTGCAAGTTTTGCATGATGTAAATTCGGGACTGGAATAAATAAATGATAAATGTGGGAAAACGATCATTCGAGGAACGATCAATCGAGATTTCACTGTAGTTGGAACCTCCTGTGACCAATGCTTTCTCCTCAATTACCCCAAAAATAAAACCCGTTTCTATACAAGTTAGGATGATTGATTAATAAGTCAAAATATTAGTTAGAACATTACCTGCGTAACATCTTGTGCGACCGCGTGATGAATGCCGTCCCTTCGTACTCCTTCTGCGCCCCCTTCGGCGGTGCGTAGTTTTTCAAGTTCGTCCTGCACGATGGTGGTTATGTCGGACCAGTAGGACAGGTTTGCATCATTCTCCAGCTCTTTGTAAACCTGAACAAGGAATTAGACGTGTTATTCATCAGCGGTGGCCCATAAGGTAATGATTTAGTGCCGATTGTCAGTGAAAATATAGAGAAAAAAAAAACATTTATTTAAAAAACACAATTTTTAATCGTAATTACTGATGAAATGTCATCTACTAACTAAATGCACACATTGATTAATACTTGATAATAATAATTGGATAATTTGTAAGGCACAGTTTTGTATAAAGCAGTTCCAATTTTGAAAATGACAATTAAAATAATTTTACAATTGACAAATAAAAAATATTATATTATAAGGAAGTACTTTATTGCATGTTTGAATTCTTCACACAATGGGTTCCATTTTTGAAAATGTCGCTTAAATTCGAAGCAAATTAAAATTCATTGAACCAGAATTTCAGAAGCACATAAGCACATTTTGAACCAGGAAGCACATACAACCGAAATTAGTACCTATTTTAAAAATGTATCTTCCAAATTCAAATAAAAAGCCATTCACATTTGAAAAAAATTACAATACATATATACATTTTTCCTAATTAGATTAATATAATTGCGTGGATTTACGTACGGGATAACTAATGTGCTAATGAAAGTAGAATAGAATCTCGTTAATTCGAAATCTACGGGACATCAAAAATCAAATTTGAATTAGAATTCCCACGTAATTTAAATTTTATATATAAAACAAAAACAAAAAAGACGCCGAAAATCGAGTTTCTCAGCCGCCCCTTCAATGTCAGAAAGTATTTTTGGAGTAAATTTGTAATAATACTGATTATTCCAGTGTAATTCTAATTTTCGCAGCCGGTCACAGTCGCGGTCGGCCCTTTAAGATCAGTTATTGAAAGTAAATTCGTAAAAATACCACACATTTCCGCATAAATCAAATTTTCGCGGACGATTACCGTCGAGGCCGGCCCTTTAAATTCTTAAAAAAATGATTTCCACGTAAATTGGGATTTCCCCGCCAATTTTAGTTGCAGCCTTATAACTCATATATTCGAAATAAATTCGTAAAAATACGACATTCCAGTGTAAATCGGTTCTGATTTTCAAAATAATAACTATTAGAACGATGTATAACCGCAAAAAAAAATATTTTTAACTAAATTTTTGGAATATTTTGGCAAAAATCAAACTTTTTTGAATTACACAAACCAAATTTCGTGCGCGAACAAAAATAAATTTCCAATTTTTTTAAGGATATTTTTTTGGCGAAAATTTAGAATTTTAGGGGTTCGAATTAATCGAGTTCTGCTGTAATAATTGCTCATCAGAACTCTAATGAGACTTGAAACAATAGGCACTTGGGTCTAACTGTTTGTCACATTTGTCACTTGTCATTTGACATTGTCATTGAATCAGCTATCAACACCATTTTGAATATTTTGACTTTCGCCACTTCAAATAACGGTCCCCGTTAGCTGTCAATTCTTGGCCTGTCAGAATGTGATAAAATTTTGATAACCGTTATACTTGATGGCTCATCAGACCATCCAATTTTTATTTGTTTAGATTATTATGTGTTACCTTAATATGCCAATGTATGCCTGGACATTGGGGGTCTAGTCATTTTTATAAAAAGTAGCTTTCCTTTATAAATAAAACATCAGAGTCTTGCATACCTTAATATCTTCGAGCAAGTCCTCCAAGTCGGCGATCTGCAGTCCGTTGAGGTAAGTGTAGGGCTCGTGCATCTCCACGGCATCCACCTCCCCCTCCGCACTCACGTACCACGCCAGCAGGTCGATAGCCTTGGCTGCAAACAAAACAAAACCTTGACTACAAACAAAAAATTAAGTAAAAAATAGGAAAATTTTAATATATTAAAATATTTTCAATACAAAACATTAAAAGATAATTTTATCTAGTTTCTAAATTGATATTTGTTTTTTCGACATCTTCAAAATGAAGAAGTATAAACCTAGCACATTTAAATACCTTGGAAATATTCCGAAATTCGAAGAAATATTTCAAGTTTATACAGGATTTTCCAATAAGAGGTGTTATTTTGAATAGCCCGCTATTTCGGTAGATGTTACTTTTGAAGCTGTCATTTTTTGACATTTGACAAGTAGAAACTACGCCATTAATAAAAATCGAACGATACACGCTTCAACAATGCATTGAAATCATTAAAATTCACTTGAGTGAATCAAATGCAAATCATCTTGAGTGATGAGGCCCATTTCCACCTCGGTGGCTTCGTCAACAAGCAAAATTGTCGCATCTGGGGCTCGGAAAACCCAAGAGTTATTGTTGAAAAGCCTCTCTTTCCTCAACGTGTGACTGTTTGGTGCGGTTTATGGTCCGGCGGAGTCATTGGACCTTACTTTTTCGAAAATGAGGCTGGAGCAACAGTAACGGTGAATGGATTGCGCTATCGAGAGATGATTAATGATTTTTTATGGCCGGAATTGGATGGTATTGATCTGGACAACGTTTACTTTCAACAAGACGGTGCTACGTGCCACACAAGCAACGAAACCATTGATCTTTTACGATTCAATATCAAAATAACACCTCTTATTGGAAAACCCTGTACAACAGATAAACAACCCTCTTTGACTGTATAAAATAAAGATAAAGAATGTGTATATCATTCCCTGATCTATTTTATGACTGTTAAATGACAGTTTCTATAATTTTACATTTCTATTAGTAAGGTTTTTACACACACGGTTGTTTATCAAATGTATAAAATTTACACCACGTTTATTAGTGATGATACACTTGATGAAGTGTATATTTAAGAAAATAGTTTTACAAATAAATCATCTCTGCTGCTCAGATGATGTTAATAACAATGTTATATAAAGGAAAGGAATATGTACCAATAATTGTTACTGAAAAATCACTAAAACATTTTAATGACGAAGTGATAAACTCCTCAGGTATATTCTGTCAAAAGGTCTGAGTATTTCCGATTTGCATTAAAATCAAAATAAATGGAATATTTCTGAAATTATCGTTTGTCAGAAGGTCTGAGTATTTCCGCTTTGCAATAAAATCCAAATAAATATTTCTGAACGTATCCGAAATCTAAAAACTGCTTTTGAAAGGTGATAAAATACGCTTTAAAATTTTATTATTAGAAATAAATATATATTTTTTGAAATAACAAATTTAGAATGCAAACATAAAAACAAATAAAAATGTCTCGCTCTACGTTTTTTGTAACTAAAATTACTGATATAAAAACACGTGCATTTTATTACACAAATGTTATAGTCACCTGACTTTTTTATCTTTTGATCTAAATAAAGTTTTCAAATTGCCGTTGGAACCTTTGGTTTAATAAAAGTGCACATTTTAATTCTTCTGTGGTTAATTTCTAGATTTGAATATAAAGCGTAATATTTTTTCTTTCTAACACTGTTTAGATCATATGTCTCGCCATGACAGGGTAAATACAACGATTTCTGTGAGACCGTATTAGTGGTTCCAAATTGGCCTGAAGTCGATAATATAATCAACATTTTGTGACCGACGATCTGATGATTCAATAAAAGGAAGCAAAGTGATCTAACCTCTCCCGTCTTGTATGCGGATATGCGTCCGGAGGCGAGCCTGCTTGAGGTGGAAGGCGTCCTCCAAGGCGCGCCAGTGTCGCCACTCGGCCGCTTCGCGACCGCGCTGCAGCGACATGGCCTCTTCCTCGCGGGCCTCTCGCTCCGCCTCCCGCTCCACGCGCCTCTTCTTCACCTGCAATACAGACAATTGTGTAATTAGTTTGGCAGAGAATTTGAAAGATTTTATGGGTTGCCTCGGGTTTATTTTGTACCAGTCGGTCCAATTGAGTCGCACCAGTAAAGAAAAATATAAGTATGTGTTTTCAAACTGTACACATATTGTTCAATTCAGTAAAGTCAATACAAGTCAAGACTGGTTCAGAATCTGCTGATTGAATTTTTACGTCAGTCCTGGTCAGTCTGCTGAAGTGATAACAACGTTTAACATTTTCATTGCGCTCTTGACTTGTTTCAACCTGATTGAACTGAGTACTGTTAGTAATGTGACTTTCAAATAAAAAGCAACTGAATTCTGTTTTGTCATGGAACCATTGAAAACCTAATGTAATGGTTAATATTTCACCTTCTCCAGTTCAATCTTGCTGTCCAGCTGCTTCTGCCGGTTCCTGGTCTCGATCTCATCGTGCGTGGCGCCCTCCATGCCGTCCTTGGTGAGCTTCTTGGACCAGACGAAGGTCTGCGTCAGCGCCGCATCTCCAAACGGGTTGTCCTGATTCGTGTAGTGCTGGTACTCGCCGTCCCACCCCATGCGCTCGCGCCGCCGCCTCTCCTTCTCACGCTTCTCTTGAAGACGGCGCGCCCTTGAACATATATTATGAATTAAGCCGCCTCCTCACATAATAGACTTGACCACCCTTTTTAATGTGGGAATTGATCGAATAACGGGCTTGACTTAAGGAAAGGACGTGCAAACTTTTCGACATAAAAGGAACACACTGTAAACTTTTCAGTATTCAAATTCAATCAGCGTATAGCAATTTATTGTTGTCCTTTTTTCGCTAATAACAATAGGCAGGCTTAAGCGAGTGAAAAGGGTGTTTTTCAATAAAGCTTCACAATGATATCTCTGCCGAAAGCGTATACAAAATATACCCACAACTATAATTATTCTCTATGGGATGTGTGGGATTGCACTCACCTCCCCACATCCTGGAATAAAGATATTTTTATTTACTTTTTTTACTATTTTCCGACTTTGTGTCCGGGTTAAATCTAAACAGGAAAAACTTAACCATTCCACACACTTCTCCACAAATTATCATCTAGTCAATCCACATTATGCAAGTGCATTATATAAGCATAATAAATACAAAATAATACAAAAACAACATGTCAAATCACCAGAGATCAAATGGGAAAATAATTCACCGACTCCAGATATTTTATTTTATTATTATTATTATTATAAGAATTTTTTGTTAGAATCCACTATGATTGCGTGACCTGTAACAATTATTTAAATCCTGATTTGGATGAAGAACATAAAGCTATAGCAGGCAGATGAGCTAGCAAGGAAAGGGGGAGCTGCATGTTATAATTAATTAATGAGCATAATTCCGCGGCTTTACGCTGAAAATGTTAGCAAGATCAAGACTTGCATAAATATCATAAGGAAATTAGCTGGGGTTGCGATGCCAACACCCTACTAATAGCTTCTTAGCTGCAATCTTTTGCCTTGGTCTACTCGATAGCTGAATGTTGCACTCCACTGTGAGCTAGAAGTGCAGTTGCAACTAAACACTGTTATGCGCATGGTGAGTGGAACACTTCCCTCCACCCCTCTACAATGGCTCCCTGACCTCTCCAACATTGCACAGCCCGCTGTAAGACGACAGACTGCAACCTTCAGGGAATACAAAAAGGCCGTGAATAGCAACATTCCATTTCAAGATGACCTTGCAAACCTCCCGGCCAGCTGCCTCACATCCAGGAAACCCCTTTGGACTGAAGGCGAAACTCTTCCTCTATCATGATACTCCCCTGAAAAGTGGTGGTGAAAGACTTCTAATATGAAAAACAAGCACTAAGTGTGAGTCCAACAATTAAAATGCCAGGATTCTCTCTCCAGTCACAGCCGTTGGGCGTATACAATACATAAATGTGGCCTAAAAGGATTCTGAACTGTGTGAATATGGACATATTCAAACAACAAAACACATTGTAAGAGTGTCCCCTTCATCAGTTTACCTTTGCACGTCTTTGGCCTGAACCAAGTGACTCCCAATGCTGACGACTGACTGAATAACTTCAGCATCCCACTGTGACCTCAACTATATGAAGAAGCGCAGTCGTTTCACTCAAGTGCGCTTTAATATAACAACCTTCCTCTTCCCCGTGTTCCCTTCCCTCTTCAGCTTCACAACATACCCATTCATAGTAGGGACTTTTGTGCAGTATTCACAATTCAACTTACCTTTTCTCCTCCGGAGTTTCATTAGCCTTCATGGAATCTTTTTGTTTCTTTTTTTCTGCCACTAGTCGCAACCTTTCTTCCTCTAGCCGCTGCAACAACTTTAATTCCCGTTCGCTGCTGCTAGAGTCATCAGAAGAAGAAGATGAAGACTTCCTACGTTTATGTTTACTCTTCTTCTGTTTTTCACGATCTTTTGATTTATCCTTTGATTTCTTGCTAGAACTATATTCTGAACGATCTCTGCTCTCTTTTCTATCGTCTTTTGACTTCCGATCATCGTCAGATTCTGAGGAAGGTGACTTTCTTCTTCGATCTTTTGAACTTTGTGGTTTGTCACCGCGTAAATCTTTTTTTTTCTCTCGGGACCTTTCTCTACGATATCTTGGTTTATCTTTCTCATAGTGATAATTGTCTAGGCGTTCTTTAACGTTTCTGGTAGAAACAGAAGAATGCCTCGAAGACCTGTCAAAAAATGTTAAATATTATTAACCACTCACTCACTCGAATAATGTCTTTAGGAAAAAAAATACATAAAAATATAAGTACTTACATTTTGATGGCTTTATATAACAAATATTACAAAATTAATCTAGTCAATTACAATTGATTACAATATTTTGAAAATATTGCAGTAGTATTCCGACGTTTTGTTATGTTTTTGACATTTAACCTAAAAATAAGTGTTGCAAGAATCAACATAACTTGCCAGGACGTAAAAAATTTAGTACCACTTTAAGAAAATATAATGCTGCCTCCACATTTCAAACACGACACGGTGTTTACAAAACAATAATGTAATTTTTTTAATTACCGTAAACACACATGAACCGTTTTCTATATAATGTTAACGGAAGGTGGTTCTGCTGTCAATAATAATGTAATGTCATTGAATTATAGTAAACTGACCATTGTGAAATGAATTTTACTTTCATACTCTGTGTTTGCAGTAAAGAGCATATTTTAGGCTTAGCACGCACTGCGATTGTGCAGCAGTTTTCAAATAGCTGAAAAGGCTTAACCGCTTACAAACCGGCTGTTTTTACTAATTCATGGTGGTACTGAAATAGAATTAAGTAAAAACGCCAGTTTGGCATTTTCAGCTATTCCAAAACTGCTCAGTTTAAACGCAGTGCATGCACCCACTTAGGCAAAGACAAAAAAACCGTAAACATTAAAAAACAATGTTTTTAATTGGCTTTGTTGGACGGGTAATAAAAAATCATAATTAATATACAAATTTGATTTAATACTTAAATTATCATATGTTAATAAACATGACGCTGAGCTCCACCACACTTGGGAAAAAAATTATTTCCCATTCGAAAAAAAGAAATTAAAAATCAAGTACAGTAAAAAAAACTGAAATGTGATTGATAAAAAACATAACATTCTCATAGAAAAAATATGTGATAATAATTTCATAAATGAATAAAAGATCTGTCCTACCAACTAAACATTTCTAACAAATGACCACCATTTTGTTTAAATGGTGTCTAATAAAGATATTTTTTTACATAAATAACACTCCTTCACTTAACCCTCACATTATACCCCAATTTGGAATGCCATAGTCCGGACAGTTGGGACTTTTGTGCGGTCCCTGATCACATATATATTTTTTAATATCGTATTTTTTAATAATAACATGTTTAGCGAGGAAAATTTTAATCAGATTCTTCCCCACAATCCCTCTCCCATAATCTACTGAGGGCGTAATATTGTACTGGATTGACAATGAACTGCGGCAACACCAAATTATTATTTTCACCAGTTTTGATGTCATGTTTGGCCTCAAAGATGGCCGCACAAATCTTACTCGGATGTTCTGAATAACTCAGAGATAGAATTTCTCGTTTACCTGAAATCAAATAACAAAAGAACATTTTAATTTTGTACACACATGAGTGTTCCATAATTTGCATTATATAGGTATATCAGGATGTACCTGACAGACTTTAATAAATTAATTCTAAGTTTATTTGGAGTAAAACTCACTAAAAATTCGTTAGTTCAGTTAATTTCGAAACACTCGTAAAAAAGACAGTGCATTATGTACAGGAAAATGGGAAATAGGTTCCATTGTAAATTGTAGGTACACATCCCTGTCCAACACAGCAGTGAAAATGTTTATTGTTAAGCTCTACCTTTCTCACTAATATCCCCATAAGCCGGTAAGTTGAGAATGGTATTGACGCCTTCGTGGGACGTGAGCGGACAGCCCTGACAGTCTCCGGCCTGTCGACCCGCGGTCTTCTGGAGAAGTTTGCAGTCGGAGCAGCGCTGCCTGATCATCCTCCCCGCCAAACCAAACTGGTATCTGATTGAATAGTCGTACTTTCCTTGCTTGTAGGATTTCTCTGACATGTTCTGAAAAAAAAAAATAGTTTATCTTCTGCCAACAGAAGTAAAGAGGGGCTTATACTTTGGCTTAATCCAGTCCCACCTAAATTATTATATAAATATGGAGAAACACACACATTACATACTTAAATGATAAGTTTTAAAAAAACTCTTCAATTACAACCTAGATTCCCCACGAAAAAATTATACCAACAAATGAACTTATTGAAAATTAGAAAATTGTATGAATACAACATATCCCTTAATCTACAAAATGGACTTATATACACAAACACAAAATTCATAAAAATGTCACAAGTACACAAACACTATACGAGACAACATAATAAATTGTAAGCTAATACATTAAAGACTGAAACTGGTAAAGAAGCATAAGCCATGGGGGTATACAAATTTACAATCTCATTCCCGCTGGCCTCAAAATGGATTGAATAAATAAATTTAAAAAACAACTGTTCAATCTTAAGTTAAGTGAACAAAATTGTAATGTCTTCTATTGCAGAATAACTGTTAAGATAAGATTTTGTGTATTGTTGTTCTACATTAGTAAAATTATTATTCTTATATATATTATTTATCTGATATTCAGTGCGTTTTAGCATTGGAACTATTTGTGATGAGGTGTCAAGCATAGCGGCCATAGTGTTATGCACGTCAGCAGATTACAATTTGTTGAAATAAATCGATAATCGGCGTTCAACGGAGATCACTCAAATGTCGAAATGGTGATGATCGTCAGCTTGATGGTCGTCAAATGTTACCTTTAGTTTCAAACAACCCTACCTTACTTAGATCAAAATAATCACTTGTACACATCAATCCAATGCATGCTAAGTCATCCATCATTGCACATGAAACATTTTCGCTTACAATGATGGTATGTAGATTGTGATTCGTTACCTGGAAATGTTGGTTTTTATGTATCAAAACAAAAATCAATAACATTGATAAATTATTGTTTATTGTGTAAAACCATCTTGATGGCATACAAATCTAGAAACCTCTACCTGCATGAAAGTGTTTTGAAAATATGTAATGGTGTCAGTCACAGACAGGCCAATCTCCATTAGGAAGGAGATGTACTGCATCCTGGCATGATAGCGCAGATGCTTAGTCCGGTCCATGTGGTGATAGATGCGATGCATACACGGGGGGAAGCTGTGAGATAAGTCGGGGAGGGAATCCAGCTCCGTCTCATCTTCATCTAAGTCCAGACACCACAGCGGATTATCCACAAATCTGAAAAATAGTCAAAATTATCTTAAAGGCCCTCGATACAAGCAATCTAAATTCAGTCGGTCTTCGTCTTAGATGGCTGTGTTTTAGGGAAACAATCAAACAAAAAAATTTATAATTTGAAATGTACAGTGAAATTTTTCCGCCTTCACGCAATATGAAACTGTATGCGCTGGTGTTAGACGCTAAATTAGCCTGTGCCCTTGGCATATATCGTCCCTCTTCAGCAAAAAGTCTTCAAATGAAAAAAATGTTTGTTTTTTCCCACACAAAAATATTTTTCAATAGAATTCAAGCACCATTGTAAAAAATTCTATTACTCGTAAACAGATTTCATTTCCGAAGACTAAATAGCGATTCTACAATGCGAGCTCCATGTGGACTGACGAAATCATTTATTGACAAATCACTGAAAACTTGGATTGATCCCCTCGTCCTTATGGGCAGCTCTGTCTCTTACTTACGCGGTGGGCACTGCTGATTTTATTTATTTATTAAAATGCCATTTAATGGCT
The DNA here is from genome assembly GCF_061612785.1 of Hesperophylax consimilis. Taxonomy (NCBI): domain Eukaryota; kingdom Metazoa; phylum Arthropoda; class Insecta; order Trichoptera; family Limnephilidae; genus Hesperophylax; species Hesperophylax consimilis. The sequence goes on from NC_142848.1 coordinate 31,313,638, forward strand.
TTTACAATACAGTGATAATCGAATTACAAGCGTACAGTGGTAAACAAGATAATAATAGCAATAAATTAAAGAACAATTAATGTATACACAAAAAACACTATTGAAAGTGATGCAGTTATTAATGTAAGGGCAGTATGACGATGCATAATTCAAAATAAATATATACCAGTGTAACAATAGTTGAATTAATTTATACTAGGCTTGTAAAGACCTGTCATAATTGAAGTATGAGGTGTCTTTGATAATAGTCAGTAGTGAGTTTATTGTTACCCACAAAATTAATTGTACTTGGAATAGCTGAGTAGGCATCGCAACTTGGCATTAACAATTCAGAGCTGTCAGCGATTCAATTATACTTATGGATGAGAAATAATAATTTTTAATAAAATAATATATATGTTAGCTAACACTATAGGATATCTGAAGTAAATAGTTTAGATGTAGTAAAATATGATATAGGAGCCATGAAGAAGAATATTATCATTCCTGACATTGATTATTGTGTTTGAGGTATGTTATTATAGCCTTCTTATAACTATATTCCGTGCAGTTGAACACATCTACTACTTCTGATAAAACATTGCCAACTGCATGCAATCTAGGTATAAGCGAGTATCTAAATGACTCAGTCCTGATATTTTTGTTGAAATTGAAAAGAATTTTGGATCGACTAGTTCTTATAGGTATACGGAAGGTAATTAGACTTAATAAATCAGGGCTGTCTATAATAGCACTAAAAACTTTATAAATAAAAATCAAGTCGGAAACAAGTCTTCTATCTGAGTGTTTTAATAAGTTTAGTTCTTTCATTAAGTGATTGTAGTTTATTGTTTCAATTGGTAGACCGAGTTTATAGTTAATGAATCTTAGGAATTTATGCTTAATTTTTTTAATGGAGTCAGCGTGGATTTTGAAGTGAGGGGATCAGATAGAAGAATTATATTCGACTTGACTACGAACTAAAGAAAAATATAAGATTTTGAATGTTGAAATATTACGAAAGTCTCTGCCATTTCGAAGAATGAAACCAAGCATTTTTAATCCTTTGTTTGAAAAGAAGTTAAATTTTGAATCGAAAATCACGCCAAAAAAAAAAGATGATTTAGATAAATATTTGTTATTTACTTTTGGCAGTGTAAGCCCAGATCCTCTATCAACTCTCTGAACCGAACGTCCAGTGTTGCCGTCGGTAAGCTGACTCTAACGGAGGAGAGGAATGATTTGAGGAGCTGTCTCTGACGAGATGCAGCAACGAGATGAAGGTGGCTGCCATCGATATAGGCCACCCCATTCTTCAGAGTAACTTCCCTGCGCTTTACAAGATCTATAACATAAGTCCATGGTACCTGAAGGAATAAAGAAAAATATTTTATCAAAAACAAAATATAATGTACCTAATCGATTCTGTTTTAGGTCTCTTTTTTACACGATTTTGATAATATAACACGTTCCATAAAGCATGGTGGTAATATATGTTTTTATTAGAATTCTAAATTTTTCACACCACCGTGCTACCCAATTAATAATAGTATAGTAACAAACAAAAACGTGATGTATTTTTTGACAACCTGGTGACAAAAATAACTGTTTACAAAAAAAACATTTTTTTTAAATAATTTTTTTCAAAGACAAGAGTGCCAACTGTCCGAAGCCAAAAAGCCCGGAGAAAGAATGGGGAGGGGAAGGAGATGAAGAAAAAGAAGATGGGAAAGTACCTAGGTATTCAGATTTAGCTCAAGTCATTTCAAGCAAAAAAATAATTCTATTGGTGATCTTTCACCAGGGCAATACTAAAGGTAGAAACACACTGAGTCGACGTACGCTGTGTAAGTGACGCATTAAGATATCTAGACTAATTACAATCTATATATTTTCTAAGGAAATAGATGCTGTAGAAACACACTTCTCACACGTAATGCAAACCCACGGTTCCATCACTGTGCCGATCCAGGGTGTCCAGATCGGTGTGGAACATGTAAAGATGGAGGGGGTGGCATCACGCCTCCAACGAGATATCTAAGATATCACATCTATGAGTGGTGTTATGTTTCTTGTCTCCGCATTCATCATGGCGGTTGGCAAAAATAAGGGGTTTTACAAAATAGGGGTGGGTCACAGACATATGAATATATAGACTAGAAATTAAAGATGAGGGGTAAAATCAACTGTTGAAGAACGAAGGGGGTAAAGCTGACTGTGATTCGTCAATAAATCAATCTGACAGTATATAGGCATCTCGCATTATAATATCACCATTTAGTTCTTAAAAGTAAAATCTGCTTTTGAATGAATAGATATTTTTACACGGGAGCGCAAATTACTCGCCACGTTATGAACAAATTTGCAAAGTCCAAATTCGGCAAAATAAATTTCTTCTATTTTCAGAGTCGAATATTTCGTTTACGTATTTAGTTAAAACACTTTTATAAATGTTCATAATTTACTTCCCAGCAACCAACCAGCTTTGTATTCAGACGTATCTCGATGTGATAGTATATATTTCTAGAACTGATCCATATTATACGATGTGAATATGCTTAAAATAAAGTAAAATAATGCTTATATATGGAATGTAATACGACAATAAGGAAGTTGAGTCCATTTTTTTTATCAATGTTCGCATTCAAACTTAAATACTGGTATTTTTTTTTTTTTTTTTAAAGTTTGTTTTCATAATTAAATTAATTCTCAAAGTTTAAATTTTATTAAGCCCGCCAAAACGAGCGGAATCCGAGCGGTAAGAGGCGGGGTGTGGTGTGACGTCATTAGAACTGTGAAAACCACGACGCTCAAGCATTTTGTATGGAAAAAATTTTAATTCTTCAACAAGGAATTCCAGTAATTTTTTTACCAATATTAACCGTCTATTAGAATTGATGTTATTAAAAAAAAAAAGAAAATTGATTAAGATTTCATAGTTAAATTAATATTTTAAGTTAGAATATTTGCTTTTCCCGCCCGGTACGGTACTTGTACTGTATTGCCGTCGCTACTTGTTGACGTTCCACGCGCTAATTCAGGACCACCGCGCAGAAAAGTAAAATAACGGTTTACAGCCCAGTTCACTGTGATACCTTTCTGGGCGGCCGGCGGCCTGAAGTGTATCACATGCTATGTGACATGTATAATAATAAAAACTTCTAAGTTATGCAATAAACAACATATTATTATAAAGCACTATACGAATATGTATCTTTAGAAATCCATTTCATATAATAATAACAACAAATACGTACATATATTTGACAAACCCAAATAAACCTTTGGCCTATACACCTCTCTCATCTAAACCGACCATCTCTCATGTAATAGAAAGAGATGCACCATAGGTGATCCGTTGAACGTACAAGTCACGACACATGTGACGTCAGAATTCTTTCGACCAATCGTGGAGCGTATAGAGTCTATTGCTATTGAATGCTTTTTCAAGAACGTTTAACTAATTCTAAGAATAATAATATAGAAATATATTTATATTTTTAGAATCGATATTTTTTTATCTACATGAACATATTTTTTATAAGTCAAAATATTTTTCACTCAACTTCCTTATTGGGTTTATTCTCTTTTTCACATCTATTTTTACAAGTTTTCATACCACAAGCCACCATTTTGCCGTGTTATTTCGTAAAATGAACCGATGATGCCTCGACCATAGTTCGCACAAGAATGATGACGTCACGTTTTCTAAATTCACTTGAGGCCATACGCAAGCACAGCCGGCTCCAATGGAACCAGTATGGGGAGTGGGGAATAATACACTTTTAATCACTTAGGGCAGGTCTACTAATATTCATATGTCTATGGGGTGGGTAAAAGGAAGTTAGAAGAAGATTATCGACCCTTTCACTCATAAGGATTGGTACGGTGTAAAGTCACCATCCATGTTCCCCAAAAGGGAGATCGGCAAGCAGGTAAATAAGATCGCCTCTGAAGGTCTGAAGGGCCGCGTCCTCGAGGTGTCTCTTTGTTGCTGATATGCAGAAGTCGGATGCCGAAAGGTCTTTCCGGAAGTTCTACTTGGTGGCCGAGGTGTCCTCCTAATGGTGTTCTGCATCGGCTTCACCATGAAGGATCTCACGAGTGAGATCAATTGAGTTGGGCAGTTTCGTTAAAAAAATATCCAGCCTCGAAATATCTACATTTGTAAAGTATTGTAATGTGTTTCTGTATTTAATAAAAAAAATTTAAAAGAGACCAGCTACGCTCAACACACACAGGTGAGCAAGATCCGCAAGGAGATGTGTGATCTGATCACTCGCAACGTCACCACCACCGGCCTGAAGGGAGTCATGAGCAAATTGCTTCCTGACTCAATGGCCAAGGACATCGAGAAAGATTGCCAGACCATCTACCCATTCCATGATGTTAACATCAGGAAGATGAAGGTGATGAACTCTAGTAGGTTCAAGGAGCTCTACGAGGAGAGTGGCTACCGAGCACCCCGAAGGCTATGAGCCCCCGGTACAGGAGAACGTCAGAATAAACAATAAATATACCTTCTGATGTTTGGTGTATCTATGGTAGTTTGTTTTGACAGTCGACTTAATAAAATAATAAACTAAGGTTGTTTAAAAACATTGAACAATTCTTCAATTTTCAAAGTTGATTTTCAAATTCTGTGAAGGTTCTATTCATGTTCTGTTATTATATCATATTTGGCCAGTTGTTTAACAAAACTGAAATAATAACAAAACTTGAATAAAACCTTCACAGAACTTGAAAATCAACTTTGAGAATTGATGAATTGTTCAAATTCTGTGAAACGACCCGTCCTAAGTAAATCGTCCTCAAATACGCTCTCTGAATCGCAAGACATGACAAAGCTACCAATAGAATCTACTGACTAGTGAAATACATAAATATAACCTAAAAATAAAGGTCAAATCAACTGATGCGCCTGTGCGCCGCATACTTAAGAACTAGAGACCAATTGTTATGTGGTCAAACACGTTGCGTATGTAGAACCAGTGTGCATGTTGACTTGGGAACGTAGTAATGCGTGTATGGCCTACGTCGACCCAGTGTGTTTCTACCTTTAGGATACCTATCACTTCATAATGCAACAAATTATTTTATAAGATATTTCATACCTACTTTGTAAACTTCTTTGATTTCTGTGTTGGCTACGAAATCCTTTTCAATCGATTCACAGGCCAAATTATTTTCTCGGAGGTACTCTCTTTGACTATTTATTGATAATCCGAAAAACTGGATACTAGAAACATTAATTTTCATGAAACTTTATATTTTCAATTTAACACACCAACTTACTATCAATTCAATATTATTGTATCAAATAATTACCTGAATAAGTGAATTTCATTTCTCACAAACCAGTCAGTCAGTTCATACGATTTTCTATTCACAACTGCGTGAGCTAAAATAAAATAGGTTACTCTGTCATAGTAGCGAGCTTTCAGAACTTTGAATGACGAACTGTTTTCCGTACACAGTAGGAAGTATTTGGGAAATTTTGACGAAAACTCTTCCAATATCGCCTTTATCCAAGATGCCGACTGCGGAGTGTATTCCTTTGAAACCTTCTCTAAAAAATTTAACACCGATATTCTTTCTAAACTTACCCTGCGAAGTAAATTGACCGAAATTAGTGCCATAATTTTGATGTAAGTTAATCAATTAATCTTGTATATATTACAAAGGTGAAATTAAGAATTACTTACATTTGAACAGTTTTTAACGTTATTAAACCCGTCGGCATGTCATCTGGTTTGATGAATGGTTGTTTATATTCATTGAAAAAATTGAGGCAAGCCATATTTAAAGTTTTTGGCCTGCTAATCTTCAATATGGCATTTAAAGTTTCATTAATGGCTGTCAGTTGTCAGTCAAAATGCCTACTCAAAATAAATAAAATACTTGATTTTTCATCAGTTGAAATGGTTTGAGTTTGAAGCATAAATAAACCAAACAAGTTTGAAGTTTGAAACCATTGACAAAAACGCGCATCTGTCAAAAATTATAGAAATATAATTATTAATGTTGCCTCGGCCTCCTCAAATAATTTTCCAGTAGGTACTCCTCGCGTATGTACTATTGTATCATGTAAACATTGTAAACGTTAGATTTTTTTAACTGTTTTTAGTTCGCAGAAATTAAATAACACCAAATATATTCCTGAAATGATTGAAAAAAATATAATCCCCTTCTTTATTCAGAATAGCGATAAAAAATATTTTGTTTTACCGGTATTACACTTTCCATTAAATTTATTATAATGTTAATATAATAACAATATGTTTCAGTGATACTTTCAAATAAAAACCTTTATCTGTATACGTAAATCTGTTACTTAAGTATGTTATTATCTTACCTAAATTTTATAAAATTATGTTGCACAATTTGAGTAGTTTAGAAACTATAAATGTTTTAGCAACGTGTAGGTTTTGTTAAACTTTAAGTAAATGACCCATGATTGGGGTTACAAACCAGTATTGATAATTTTATCAGAGTAAAACGCACTTGAAGAGAAAATATCATAAAATTGCGCTATTGATCCATTGTGATTATTTGTATATTGACCGGTGTACAAAATATTTTTGTATCCATAGACTAAAACAAACTCTGACACCGGAAATCATAGACAAGCCAAAACTTAAAAACTTTAATATTCAAAAATTGTACCTCGAGCGGCCGTTGCTATTTCGCTCTTTGTAAGATTTGAAAGTGAGAGTTTACGCTGTTAAAAGTTGTTTTGGCTTGGGATATAAAGGAAAACAGACGCAAAGGTGCCAATAAATATACATAAATGAAGATGGCGCATAAAGACATATATTATTCAGACAAATACTACGATAAAGACCACGAATACAGGTAATTTAGCTCGACCTTAGCCAGCGTTGTTTTGTGACTCTGATCTTCATGCTTTTGTTTTGTTCGTGTTTTCTCCGAAATTACTAATTCACTCTTCAATTTCAGACATGTAGTTTTGCCTAAAGAATTAGTGAAGCTCGTCCCCAAAAACCACCTCATGTCGGAAGCGGAATGGCGAAGCATTGGAGTACAACAAAGTCAAGGCTGGATCCATTACATGATTCATTTACCTGGTAAGCGACCCTTCGGGTTGACTATTAAACTCCTTTTCAACCATTTGTATTGCGCAAGTACAAAAACCACTAAAATAACAAAGCAAAAAACCTAACCTATACCTTTATTGACAAATTTATTTACATGTGTCACTGAAATTTTTTGACATGTAGGTACCCGATTTTTTAACCTCCCATGTTTCGAAGTAATCGTGATGGAACACATTTTGTATACCAATTACCAAAATTCTTGACCATCTTAAACAACTTTTAGTATACAGCATTTCGCTTTGAAGCTATTGAATACTACAGGTCCCTTGGCTTATTTCATAGTTAATTGCACTGCACAATTTAAATTATTTAAGATTCATAATTCACTTGACTAGAATGGTAAACCAAAAATAATAGTGACATTAAATGTCTTTACTTATACCCTTTAAATTATTCAGTGATGTCTAATATTCTGTAAAGTACCACAATGTGATAAACAGCATTTGACAAACTCAAATTGACGATAAATTTTGTATAAATATTTTGCTAACCTAATATGTTTTTTTACAGAGCCCCACATCTTATTGTTTAGAAGACAAATCACCACCCCGCCTCCGGAATAAATCATAACTACATCAGGTCTCCTTGGAAGCTACTCCATTTGTAAATAACCTACTATAGTGACATGGTGATTTAGTTTTAATTGAATACTGTTCTCGTGAAAACCATATTGGTTATTTGATGAATTCTTTGTTCAAATTTTTAATACAAATCTTGTTTCTATGCGACTGGCTGGAAAACCTTACCATAGAAATTAGATTCACTAACTTTCTTTTGGGGTAGGTACCGTGAAATATTCTACTGCGTGGCTACCTTCCCTAAATGAAAAAACTAGTATTGTTTGGCTGAAAACTTAATCATAGAAATCAGCTTCACCAACTTTCTTTTGGTGTAGGTACCGTGAAATATTCTACTGCGTGGCTACCTTCCCTAAATGAAAAAATTAGTATTGTTTGGCTGGAAAATTTAATCATAGAAATCAGCTTAACCAACTTTCTTTTGGGGTAGGTACTGTGGGATATTTTACTACGTGGCTACCTCCCCTAATTGAAATTAAACTTGCGGTATTATTTTTATATTACTTTTAATCGAAAAGATCTGAATCAATGAAATTATAGTATTTGCAAAACTAATTTACTGCATGTTATTTAGATTATTTCACTGCCCAATTCTTATATAAACATTCCACATTGCATGGTCTAAAGTCGTGTTATTTTTAATTTGTTTGTTTTTGCATTATATGTGAGAAAAACTTCACATAATTTCTATGGATAAAATACAGAGTGACCTACAAGTAGCCGTCTTTGAATCTAACACTTGCTAATGACACCATACCATTTTATTATATGTCAATTTGTAGCGAAGTTAATAATTAATATAAAAGGTTTACACTTTTCTTCACTAGATAATGTATTTTCAAATAACCACAAGTTTACATAAAATTGTAATTTTCTATTAATAATGAACTCCATTAAAGATGTCATAATTGTTGGTGCTGTAATACATTCTTTAAAACTTTTTTCCATGCTAATTTAAGGTATTGTTAAATTATTTTATAAGTATTATTTCATTCTTATTATAAATGCTGGGATTTTTATAGAAACAAACAAAATTTACAATTATGATTGATTCTTAAGTTTTCCAAAAAAATTACTACATTGAAAGTGCAAACACAAACATTCATTATCTTGTTATTATTAATATATTAATCTGCCAAAATCCACTTAGGTGGGGTTGTTTCATAGAATTTGAACAATTCATCAAATTTCAACGTACATTTGTGAGTTTTGTGAATGTCTTGTTCAAGTTGTGTTATTATATCATTATAAGCCAGTTACTTGACAGAACTGAAAAAATAACAGAACTTGAAAATTAACTTCAAATTCTCTGAAACAACCCGTCCTTATAAAAATTCCCTTTTTCACAAAGCATTTATTCTCTTTGAAATTATCGTCGAGTCAAATTGTTGTATCTGTAAGAATTATGTTTATAAATAATTGCAGTAGGCACTGAACATGTTTTTAAGTCCCTTTGTGTATAAATTCTGTTGTAATAAATCCTTGTAAAAATGTATTTTTATTTATTTATTTCACGGCTATTAAGGCTTTTACATACATATATATAAAAAATATTTACGAAATTGTACACGCAAATAGTGCAGGAAAGGACTATTTAAAACAATTGCACAAAAATAAATAGAAAGACAAAATATCACTGAACTTGATCCACAAAGCATGCAGGCACAAAACATAAAAAATAAAAAAAATAAAAATTTCCTTTGTCGAAAAAATTATTATGTGTTGGTCAAATTAAATACCTTAATTAAAATATTCCCCTACTTGATGAAAAAAACTTCAATAAGGTATGCTTATATATTGAAATTGATGTACTAAATATATCAACAACATCGGAGTATTTGTTTCCTAGCTGTTGAATCCGTCGCATAGGAGTTTTATATTGGGACATTGATGTAGAATTGCTACAATAATACAGTAGGTACTGTCTTGTAACTGACCTGCTTGGAGTATGAAAAGATATTTTATTAATACTAGTTTTATTTTCCTTTGCTTTTATTTGGCTTTGCCCAAAATTTCAACCCTTTTCTTATTGATGAATCGAAATATGTTAAGCCCCTATACAAGCGGCTTATACACTTGCTCACATTATAGCCTGAAAATGAAAAACGTATTTAAAATTTTACACAACTGATAAACAATTATTTATGTATGGTAAACATTAGTTTCATCAGTTGTTTAAAATTTAAAACACTTTTTATTAGTAAGGCCCAATTTATAAACATAATATGGCTATTGTTTATTGCAGCCAATGTAAGAAAAAATTTCACATACCTACACATTAAAATGGTATATAGGGGGGATTTAGAGAGTTTAAACCCCCTCCCATCGGCCTCAGTATTGCGTAGGGGAAAAAGAGAACACTACTCGTAGATTACATTCCTGGAAAATACAACAATATTATTAGCACCATCTTTTTTAATGAATGTGATCTAAATAATAAGTTTTGGTAGGTAGAAGTCAAAAAACTTTCTAATCAATTTCCATGTGAGTGCTATAGCTACACCCTGGTAATGGTACCTACGTAATATACAACAGATGTAAAGGGAAAGTTATCTTGTTTACTTACGTCCTGTGTACAAGTAGCTACTCAATAGAATGAGTCTGACGAGTCAGAATCTTTGAAAAGGACACTGCAGACAGAGCTACTCATAAATAAACCACTCACTAGATCGATATCTTCAGACATTTTGTATGAAACAAATTGGTCCTAAAAAACCATAGATTTGCCAATATATAGACAGTACATTTCTCATTGGAGCCTACTTATTATACTATACACCAATGAAAAACAAAAGTTTATTCCATAGAATTTCAGAGTTTTTCATTGGTAGATATAGTTAGACAACAATATGATGTCACAATATTCACGGTTCCAATTTTCAATCAGAGTTATACCCCCTGGCGCTACTTGTCACTAACTAGTCGGTAACATGTTAGTAACCATTTGCAGACTACTCAACTTGTCAACTCGCTTTTGACTTGAGTCACATAGTTTCTCGTCTGATTGAATACATCAAATATAATAATCACATTTTTGTTTACGAAATGAAAAATCAACAAGTGAATGTAAAATTAGTGGTAGATTTGGAGTTATTTAATTATTTTAACAACAAATAATTGAGTGTTGAAATTTCTTTCAAGATATGGATGAACCATATGAAAATCTTGTTTGTATTTTATTTCTTCTGTAATTTTAATAGTAATGCAGATTCATTACTTGAATCATTATTCGTGATAGCAGAACTGCATCACTGATGAGTTAATAATTTAATCACAAAATAATTCAGTTTCTTTTGAGTAGCTCTGTGTGTTTAGGGCCTTAAATTTAACAGGAATATGGAATTTCAGTATAAAACTTGTTTCTGTTGGTAGAATCTGACCCAAACAGCACAGACATCGTCTTCTACTTATCATCCGTGAGCATAGAACACGTTAGAGGCAGTTGTTTCACAGAACTTGATCAAATTGCAAAGTTAAAATATTCAAGTACTGCAAAACAACTTGCCCATAATGGAATAATAACAGAACTTAAGGTTAAACGCGATGCTCGTTATATTCTACGTGTTCATAGATGGCGTAATTAATTAATTTGATCAAAATTAACTTTTTGCAAGGTATTGCTTTACAGTATTAAGACAAATTATTTGTTTGCGCCCGCATATACGCAATATGAATTTGAATAAATAGTTTTGTCCACATAAAAACTCAATTCTATCGAGAAAGGCATACGAATACAATATTGGATTGAATCATCGGTACAATATTGTATTTGTATGCCTTTCTCGAAAGAATTAAGTCTTTAAACGAACAAAACTATTGATTTATATTCATATTGCGTATATACGGGCGCAAACAAATGATTTGTCTTAATATTGTAAAGCAATACCTTGCAAAAGCGTATTTAAACAAAATTAATTAATTAACGCCATCTGTGAACACGTAGAATACAACGAGCGTTGCGTTTAACCTTAAATATTAACTTTGAAATTTGATGAATTGTTCAAGTTAATGACTGGCAGTCTAGTTTTGAGGATGAAGCAAGAAGCAGGACATGGATAAGTGTAATGTTTAGGTAAGTAAAAATAATATAAGATCATACCAACAATACTTATATTATTCAACAATTCAGTTATGCTACGTTCCGTATGGCATTCTTTGTTGCACAAAAACATCGAATATCTGGAGATCTTTTTCAATACAGGAGAAATTATAACTTCCATAATTTTGACAAATGACATTACAATACAACTAGACCCGCTATTGTCTCAAAAAACGTGGCAAGTTTTGTTTGTGCCGTATAAGACAACCTACTGCCAGTAAGTTTTCCTTCATATCCTTATGTGTTGCTACGTTCGATATCTCACTTTCTTTAATGGCGCTGAAAATCTTCAGAAAACAATCGAAATAATAAAACTTCCTTGTCTACAATGTACAAAAACTCTATTAAAAACATTTTATTTAAAAAACATATCTGAATACTCCACTGCCCAGCACAAATACTCAAACAGAGCAATAAGCCAAAATATACCGGTTACTCCCAGTTTGAATACATCTTTTGGACAGAAAAATATTAAATTCTATGCTATGAAATTATACAATCCTCTACCAAATCAGACAAAAAAAATAACAGAAATGAATATATTTAAAACAAAAGTAAAACATGGCTGAGAGAACAAAGTGATATTCAATTTACAAACATTATGAAGACGATTTAAAGACAACTTGAAACTAAATACAAAAGTTATAAACTACAGGCCGCCTCAGAACAGGAAACCCTAGTCAGAAGGACTAAGATTTTTTTTGAATTTTTACTTATATTATACTGTATACCTACATCATGTACAAACTTTGCTACTGAAACTAATAAAAAAAAGGATTTTTTTCAATAATAAATAATTTGCGTGTATTTACAAATGAAATCTTATTCCTTGGCTTTTTCTAGCTTTTGAAAATTGTTATTGAATTAAATGCAAACCCTTTCTGATTACACATGACGACACTTTGGCATTTTTTATGCAATTTAGTTCGAGCTTTTACACGGCCTTGCGGGACGCTTGTCAGTTTAGAACTAAAACCACTACATCGAAAGTACGACAATTAGCGTATCTTTAGTTTGCAACTTTTTGAGATCTCTACATGTCTTTAGTTTGAAATATCATTGGTTTGTTGTAAATTTTACCTACTGAAATAATGATATTTGTAGGTTTCAAGTTTCAACATGAAATTTTTTTTTAAATTTACATGTTTTATCCTTTTGTGAAACCCTAACAGTTTTTATTAGTCCCGGAGAGAGGTCGTACGTGACGTCATCCAAGTTGGTTTTTTTTGTTGTTTACATACAAATCTTTCTTCTCACATGTCTTGTATGAAAACTAAAAGGACATAAGATACTAGAATGATGACATCACATACAACCTCTGTCTGAGACTACTTTCTTTCTTGGAATAATATTCTAACTTTGAATAATTCAGGTTTTTGCATTCTTGGACCTGAAAAAAAGTTGGCAAAGGGTTAAAAAATTGTTGTCAATATTGGCATGGATCATCTCCCCTGCCTATGTCTGGTCAAAATGGTAAAATTGATATATCTTATATCACAGTAGGCCCAGATTTATTGCACTACACTAAAATGACAAGTTTAATAATCATTGAAGACAATATTAGCGACTCTGATCGAAAATTTGAAACAAAAATATCAGAAAAAGATTTGGTCGCATCAGGAACCCAGGACTGGGGCTTTGCTCTAAATGGACACATTTATCCAAGACACTATCTAGATTGCATTTAGTTCGGGAAGAATCTTACAATCATACATAAAGATAGCAGCCAATAAAAATATGCATTATGAAAATAAAGATGATGTTGGTATTTCTTAGTCGAAGTATGATACGGTTAATTATGACCTAGGGGTATAGGGCAACTCAGTTGTAGAGCACAACCCCGGCAAGGCTAAGGTCCTGGGTTCAATTCCTAGATGCGACCGAATATTTTTTTGATTTTTCTGTTTCAAATTTTCGTTTGAGGGTTGCTAATATTGTCTTCAATAATTAATTATTACACTTTGAGGTTTTACTCATTAAGTTATTGCAAAAATAAAAATAAGTTAAATAGAATAATTAAACACAAACAATTCTTACCCAAGAATTATTTGTGGGCATTAATTAATATTAATATAAAGGTATGTATTTGTGAAATAAATAAAAAAAAATTACCATCCAGTCTCTAGAAATTAATTTTATAGTTAGGTATCTAACAAAACTGTCCCATATAATAAAATGGATTTCTCTAGTTCCCGCATCCGATAAAACCAGGGAATATTAATCAAAGAAACCATTTTTTTAGCCATAAAATATTTTATTTGGTTTATAATGGATTACTTTCAGTAATGAATTACAATAAAAATAATAATTATTATAATTATATTGTCATTGGCTGTGTCAAAAATAATAGCAAAATAACAATGCTGCTAAACTTTGTGCTAGTGTGATTTGATATTTTTATAAATAAAAAATATATTTTGTAAAAAATATCGTATTTTATTCCTGATAATAAAAAAAACAATTATACAAATAAACAACAAACCAGTGTCGAAAAACAACAACGAAGAAATTGAATTTCTAAACTCGAGTGATTTTTGCGGGAAGGCAGAATTATTGTTGGATATTGATTTCAAATATATTTTTTTATAAATATCACTAGAATTTGAAGGAAAACTCGTTTTATTTCAATAAAAAATAATTCCCCAGGTGAGGCTCGAACTCACAACCCCGGCATCGCTCACGACTACTGTCTTATAAGTACCGTGCGCTAACCAATTGCGCCACTGGGGACGATGGAGGACTGGCCGAAATAACTTAATAGATATTATGGCACCGTTTTTAGGTAAAATTACTATTTATTTTCTGGAATGTGTTGATGTTCTCATATTCGTAACCTCAAATTCTGACTGTCAAACGGGATAATGTCAAAACAATAAATATATCCGTGATTGATAGCTTTGTTGCAAAAACAGTGATTCAAAGTGAAATGGCAACGAATATTAGTTCGGAACAAATGCGCATTTGATTTTTGTGTGTTATTATTGTTTTTGGATTGATAGAAGTGTACATATTTTAGGTTAAAAATGAAATAATATCAATACAAATACATACTGCAAAAAAAACAGTGTTTAGAGTGAAACTATGCCAAGTTCTAGATAATAATTATATTTAATTTATTGGAACAGCGCATTTGATTTTCATGTGTGAAAATCATTATTGTGTTTGGACTGAAGTGAAAATTAGTTCTTAGGTTAAATTATGTTCAGCAACACGAAGCATTGGGGTGAAATTGACGACAAAACAGATGACCAATATGTTTACTTACCAAAGGTATATGTTACTCTGAAATATTATCACCGGAGAAAGTAGTCCAGATGCGAAAATTAGTAGTTGTATGCCAAGGTCGAAATTATAATAAAATGGCCTTCTAGTCCAAAGAGCTTGGAAATTGCAAACCTGACTGCTGTCTACGTATTATTTAAAAAATATATATTATCTGCTTTTAGCAAAAGATTACAACATAATCCCAGTAGCTCTGTCCCCTGTTATCTAAAAAAATCTATTCTTAAATAATTGAAACATATAAAAATAGATTGACATTATTATCCCTCGTATGCTGAGAAGTATGTGTGACAGGCAAAAGATTATTAGGAGTATGAAAGCCATTGATCACATTAGGAAAACCATTAATTGTATTTATTTTAAATATTTAAAAATAAACTGCCATGCCAACCTTTGTGACAGAGTTGTACGATCCCTACGGGGTGTGTAAAAGTTAAAATAAAAATGTAATAACCTTTTGGAAAGTAAGGCTGTACTGTGCATGTCCGTAAAAAAATATGACTAAAGGAGTAATAATAATAATAATAATTGGATAATTTGTATAGCGCCGTTTTTGTGAAAAATCACCTCAAGGGCGCTGTACAATTTATTTCCTAGGATCTACATTTGTTATTTAGACCAACTGTGCCAGCACGAGGTTCGTCATCCGTTCAGGCATGTGTCTGCCGCCAATATAGCGCTGACATGTATCTGCTGCCAATAAAGAGCGCTGACACAACATCCTCACATAGACAACAAACCTTGGCAGCACCGCTGTGACGCTCGACGAAGACAGAAGATGGAGACTCTGCTGCAAGAGTCCTAGGTAGCGAAGGAACTGTACCAGCTGCTGCAGGGAGAGAGACTACCCCGTCCACCAACTGTGCCAGCACGAGGCTCGTCATCCGTTCAGGCATGTGTCCGCCGCTAATATAGCGCTGACATGTGTCTGCTGCCAATAAAGAGCGCCGACACAATATCCTCACATAGATAACAGACCTTGGCAGCACCGCTGTGCAAAATCACCTCATCCTAGTTTACCTTAGTCTCTCCAGTCACCTCCCAGCCTTTCATGCCACCTAGTGCATCTTCTCGACCCTTTCAGACTCCTTCCTGGCTCCAATACATTCTTTCTATTGTCGTGATCCGACGATTTCACACCTCTGTCTCAGACCCTTAGGGCTCGCTTATCGCAGGCTATCATAAGCAAAATCTTGAACCAAAGTCAAAGTGAAGTTTATGAGTGTCATCTGTAACAAAATACATAAACAAAAACAGAAAATAAAAACAAAGACAAAAACTTTAAACAAAATATGGCTTATCTGTCCTCCATGCAGACATCCTCGGTTGAAAAGGTCCCGTAAATCCCAACACCACTTGACACTTGAGTCAGGTATAAAATCTTCGACTGCATTGAGAAATCTTCGTTCTAGCTTCACTTTTAAAAATTAATCGGTTTAAAATGCTATAATAATTGCAAATTCCGGCTAAACGGTAGAAGTTACGCACATTTCGTGAAATAAGAAGGTAAGCACTATATAAAACACGGATGCTGAACAATTTTCAGCGATCTCTTAGCAAGGGAAACCTTCTGAAAGGATCAAACAAACCGGAGCGGTTAAAACACGTCCGCAACGAAGAAACAGCTTTTCGTGGTGGACGTACATCATACAGCAGTGTTTGTAGAAATCCTCCTATAATATAAATACAAATATTGAATTTTTTTATAATTAATTTTATTACTTCTCTCAAAAACAGAGGTTAATAATTAATAAATCATTTTCACATTTACATATTATCATTATATTAGTTGATTCGGTGGTGTTAAGTTGTATTTTGCCAACGTTTCGGTGTTATCGGAGCAAAAGTGAACTAATTTAAGTCTCTGGAAATATTACCAACTAAAATGGCTCGTATTAAATTATTCCATTATTATTTAATTCAAACTGGTTAGTAATAAATTTAATCCTTAATTACCCTATATTTAAAACCCTAACCTAACCTAAACTATCTAATAATATATGAGCGTTCCGCTGACAGCTCCGTTATAGCCTCTCACCCTTTCTCATAGACGTACATAACAAGATAGGTAACTCCAGAGTTTCAGCCATAGATAATTGAAACAAAAGTGAGATAATACGTGAAAGCGTGCCAATTGTTGCCGAGCTACGATCAAACTTCGCCAACTATCAAAGCAATACAATGCAAGTTACACATCTGTTGTGTAAGCAGCAGAACGGGTGAATGATTTGGTGACAATTGTAATGATTCATCGCCCATCTCCTTTGTTATTATCGATGGTTTCAGTGGCAGAACTGTAATTGAATAAAGCATAATAAACACTTTGTTTTAACCACTTTTTATTGTTTAGAAACAACCGACATATTTCATGAGCAATGTTAGAGAAAAATGAGCTCAAACTTTAGATGGTTTTTTTGTTCTTAGGTTAACTTCTCCCCACTCATAGAGCTGGCCCTTAGCCAGCCGGGCTGGTCTCCGCAGCGTCTTCAGGGCGCTATCGTAGGCCTGCCGTTGGACTCGGTGACCCTGCGCGCCGCCTTCCTCGCCGAACATGCCCGCCAGCTCGACGGACGTGCGGAGGGCAAGTCGACCAACATCGAAGGACTGAGTGGGGGCGGCAGTGAGACAAGCGGAGGGATGAACGCGAGGATGGAATCGGTATTGTCTCAGCCCTCTAGCCACCTACTGCAACATGAGGCGAAACCTCCACTCGGCTTTATCGAAAAGGTAATGTTGATAATCCAAAAGATGACGAATGGTTTCAAATGGACTCGAAATTAAGATATGATTTGAGATATTCATGGCCGAAAGTATTTTCATGATTTATTTTTGGGGTTTTGTGTAGTTTTGCACTTTCTCCTTTAGCCAACGTTTCTGACAATGTAACAGTGTCCATCATCAGGGCAGATCTATTGATTGTGGTGAAGTATGTGTTTATGTAAGTAGATGCGATACCGTGTTTTGCGCTCCAATCCTCTTAGGACCTGTATTTCACTAGGTATTAGTCAAAATTAATACTAAAAACTCTTGATGGAAATAATTTCCCTTGAGGCCTATGTCATCTGTGTGAAGGGGCTTTTGGAGGATGAGAAGAAAACACAGGCTGACAAATTATTTCACACCCGAGCTGTTGAGCTCGAGAATGTATCATGGAAGTGAACCATTCTGACGTGACAAACTAATGTTAACCATGTACAAATGTCAGGTGCGCATTTAGCATGTTTCCCAACTGTGTACCAGTGCTGAAGGGATCAATGACGGGGATCAATCAAGGAGGGATCTAGGACAACATTCCCACCTGACGTTGGTGAATTAAGGAATAAACACAAAATTACAAAATGGATTAAAGAACAAAAAAGACAATATTACCAAAATTTCATAGCATAAAATAAAAATAAAACCTACACGTAACACACAAAACCAAAATAAACACACATCACTCACAAACACACAAGATTATATATTAAATGTATTATTTTATCTTAAATTGTAGATTGTATTTAGATTATATTTTCATATTATAAAATGAAGGCCTCAGCACGGGCAAGCCACCCAGTGAGGCCAACATTACTGGAAAACTTTGAAATTTAAAAAAAATATTGTACCAAATTAAAAAAAAAAAAAAAAGGAAGGTTGAAGGAATCATATAGCATAGTTGCAGATCCTTCCGTTGAAATACCAGTAGCGTAAATACAGTATTCCCAAGTCTATGTAAGATAAGAGGTCTATCGAATGTTTTGCTCTAGTCAAGCGTTTTTATACACATTTTTTTTTTGTGTAAATACCGCATCGAGTACCAACTCCTCCTGGAACTGGTAAAACTATGGCATCCCCAATTGGGGTATGTTTTGAAGCTGAAGGAAGTGGCTTAGATGGAGCCCCCGTGCTTGAGATTTTTTTATATGTGAATACCGTACAAGAGTCTCAACTGCTCCTCACCGTTTGGAGCTAGTGAGACTATGGCATCCCCAATTAGGGTATGTTGTGAGGCTGAAGGTAGCGGCCAGGGAGGGGGGAAGGAGATGGGGAAGAGGAAGATTGGGGAAGTACCTGGCTATTCAGATGTGGTCACCAGACACAGCTAAAGCCTTTCAAGAAATGTTTCAATTAGAGTATCTTCCAATATGAACGAAAACAACAATCGTAACAATCAAAGAAAACATTATATTTCCGATCCACCACGGTTTACGAGGGTAACCTCATAAAACAGAATATATTAGGTTATGTTTGTTGTTTGTTATTTTCTTCATGTTCTGTTTGTCATGGAACCGTTTAGGAGTACTGCGCCTGGTCCCGCGGCTCTGCGCCCCCATCGCTGGGGCGAGCCACGTCTGCGGACTGCCGGCGCGCCCTGCAGCAGGCGGCCGCGCTGGAGCTAGCCACGCGGCCGGCGTCACTGGGTGCCACGCGCTCCGTGCTCGAGGCCATGGCCGACGCGGCCGACCACTTTCTGCGCCAGTTCACCGGCACCATGAGGACCATCGCGGACAAGGAGGCCGCGGACAAACCTTCCGGTGTGTATATACATAATTTTTTTACTCTTGTTTTCAAATTTTACATTTCATATAATTCTGGATACCAAAGGAAGGATGAGTTAAAAAAGATGTTTTAAGGAACCCAATGCATTTGTCTACATAACTACTAGCAAGAGTCACAATGTCTAGTATTGGGATTGCTAGAGTTGCACAACTCTTGTTATTAAACAAACTTTTTTTGATTGATTGAATTGATTTTTTAACCTCCATAGCAGAATGGAAATATTATTTATTACCAGCACCAGAAATTCTGGACTGTAAATTCTATGCAAATTTCATGAGGCCAGAGCTCACTGTTTGAGTTTTGGCTACCTGAAAAAAATATAACTTTATGTTAAAGTTTTGAAATTTTACCAATGCATCACACGGCAAGAACTTAAGTTTTAGTGGTCCCATTTTGTTAGAACTTGTCTGAGTAGCAAGAATACTTCTTACTTAGGTATATTTTATGCAAAAACACATCACTGCATTTATTCCATACTACAAAACGATTTTTAATAATAAAAAAATATACCACTACGTAAATTATACAATATGGCCAACATGTTTTTAAAATGTGACCCCTGATCTTAAAACTTTGTAATATTTTTTGGTTAGAATTACGTATTCATAAATTCGCAAGTAGTTAAACATCTGTCAGTTGACGATAATATCTTATGATTATGTATTTGTTTTGTCACATATGCAAAATATGAACATAACCATGCAAATAAATATGTCTTTATCAGTGTTTTCGTATCATTGCAACAAATAATGAAATATTGTTATCATTTATTGATTAAAATGCATTCTTTATAGATTAAACGAAATGTAATAACAAATGTCTATGTGTTGTGAATTGACATTAATTTTATTACTTAGGGGTATTTTGGGGATATTATCTCTCAGTCAGAGCTGAATATCTTATGAATAATGTTTATTGACAGCTTATTGAGAGATGGTGAACTCTACTATTGGTATTATCGAAATACAGTATAGTCTCCATAATCTGAAAAATAAACTGAACAGGCTCGGTTTTTAACAATTAAAAACCTGTTCGGTTTAATGAATTTTCAGATAACTGGAATCTTTAAGAAATAGCTGGACTTTTGGAAAATATGTTATTTTTGCCTTTCAAATCATTTACTGTGGATTTATAATTTTTTTATTCCCCCACTTACTTACAAATTAGCCACCACTAACTTGTATTGTACATTGTACCTGCTTAAATTGTTCATGCTCAGTTTACTATGTTATGTACTATGCACTTATTATTGTACTCCTGAATAATTTATGTATAACAATGTGTAGATGCCTTCAAGGCTTGAATAAATAAATGAATATCTATTTAATTATTGAAGACAATATTAGTGATTCCTAAACGAAAATCTGAAACAGAAAAATCAGAAAAAGATGCGGTCACATCTGGGACTCGAACCCAGGACCCTTGCCGGGTCACCGCTTTACCAACTGAGCTAATGGGACCCTATCTCCTTCGGTCCTATTTAACTGTAACATACTTCGAATAAGAACTACTGACATTGCCTTCATTTTTCTCACTGCACATTTTTATTGGTAACTATCTTTATGTATGATCGCAAGATTCAACCCGAATAAATGCAATCTAGACAGCGTCTTTAGATAAACATATCTTATTTTTATTTTAATGTGCGACATCTATTGACTTTTCTGCAAGTCTAGGATGAATATTTATTTTTTGGAATAACTTAGTGAGTAAAACCTCGCGGTGTCCCGGCAAGGTAAGGGTCCTGGGTTCGAGTCCTAGATGTGACCGTGTCTTTTTCTGATTTTTCTGTTTCAGATTTTCATTTAGGAATCGCTAATATTGTCTTCAATAATTAAATATTACAATTTGAGGTTTTACTCACAAAGTTTTTCCTAAAAATGAATATCTATTTATTTATTGAACGCCCGTAGGGCTTTTACAGACATAATACAGTTAAAATAACGCAGAATTTAATACCTAAGTACATAAAATAAATATCATTTGATCATTAGATACAATAAATCGATCAACTACATTTTGCACATCCAGAGTCTTAACTCTGCTTGGTTAATAACGGTTTACATTTCACCAATTGAAACAGTTCTATTTGTGTAATAAAGTGAACTTATATTGGAATATTGTTGAGCTAAATATATCTACATCATCAGAGTATATGTTTCCCAAATTTAGGATTCGTCTCATGGGCGCATAATACTGTGAATTTGTAGAAGAATTGCTACAATAGTATGGTAGGTACTGTCTTGTAACTGTTCTGCCAGGAACATGGAACGCAATTAAATGTAGCAACTCAGGGGTATATATTTAATAATGAACTAGCTTTTTGCCCGTTGCAGGCAACTAATGGGTAAAAATTAATTGCGTGGTGTAGTATTTGAATGTAGATGAGGCGAGGGTGTGGGTCTACAAATAGTTTAAAAAAGAAATGTATATTTGGAGAAAAAAAAAGAGCCAAGGAGCTTACTGATCATTTTTCCACCGAGCCATTCGTGTTGTGTAGGTCGAGACGCGTAATTTGATACCCATATCGTATGTAAGGTTTTTGTCACCGACATTCTTCAAAAGTCCCAGCGAGTTTTATTTTGGAAAAAAACATTGCTCTATCAACACGCAAAATGTAAAAACTTTTATCGGAAAAAATTATATTAAAAAAAAAACTTCAAACTTAATATGTTTAAAAAAAAAAATTACCAAACAAATATTTTCAAAACGCAATTAGGTACCTACTCGTTAAAAAATAAAGAGATAAAATTTTTAAATATGAATGGCTCCCGGGGCGACGGTACCCATGCCCGCCTCTCAAATTTATTATAAACACTCAAAAGGAAAAACTTTTGATTAAAAAAATGTTTAATTTACAAAACAATTAACATCGCTTCACCCTATTAACTTTTGCACTCCTGGTATAAATTTTAAATTTGCGTTACGCTATTGATGTAGTTTTTCACTACGGGGCGACGGTACCAGTGCAAAATTATTTTTACCAAACTTTATTTTATTTCGTTCAAAAGCATTATCGATTTTTCAAAAGATAAACTACCAAAGTAAGTACCTGCACAGATTTTATCGTTTTTTTAAATTTTTAAATCCATACGTTATATTACAACACAACGGACGTGACCTAGAAAAGGGCTAAAACATGCTCTCAGTACCTGCCTACCCTACTTTAAAAAAAATACCGAAAAAATATATACATAACGCAATTAGGTACCTACTCGTTAAAAAATAAAGAAATGAAATCTTTAAATATGAATGGCTCCCAGGCTAATCTCATCCAACTTCTGCGCCTCTGGTACAATTTATAAATTTGCGTGACGCTATTGATGTAGTTTTTCACTACGGGGCGACGGTATCCGTGTCAAATTATTTTTACCAAACTTTATTTTATTTCGTTCAAAAGCTCTATCGATTTTTAAAAATATACTGCCAAGTAAGTACCTACACAGTTTTTATTGTTTCCTTGAATTCACAACATTTCGCTGCTAGTCTATGATCGGCTATTATCTCTGATTAACCAAAAGCCCGATTGTTGGCGTTTTCGGTTCAAATGGCAAATGTCAAAACTTTAGCCGGTTACTGTGAGACATTTTGAACCGAGCGCCATATGTAGAACGGCCGATTAACGTTCCTAAACCTTCGGAGGATGAATTTTTTCGATAATTTTAACCGTAGACTGTGACTTTTTGACGGAATTCTATCATTAGGTTGACCGTGTTGATTTTATAAAAAGGCATACCACGTGGTTTCGTGTTGACCACGTGACTAATTTTTGTCAAAGATTCGAAGCTGTGCCAATTAAACTGCCGCAAATCAACTTTAGTGTTAGGCAATTTTTTTTTGCACTGCGCACTTTCGTATGGCGCGCCGCGAGCGCTTCCAGTTTTCGCCGCCAGATGCTACTCAAATTTGTGTCGACATTTTATCCCGAACGAATATTTTAGTAAACATTTTCATACAAACTTATACTGACTCGTATTTTCAGTTTTTACAGACCGAATTGAGCCTCGGCTTCTATACGGACGGGAAGGCGTCTCGGTCGCTTTTTGCCTGAAGACCGAAACAAATGAAAGGCAACTTTTTTGCGACTTTCACGCCAAAACGAACCTCGAGTTGTTTGAACTTAAGGGGGAGAGTGGTCGCTTTTCGCCTAATTTTCAGCGAGCAAAAAAAAACAAAGAAACTGAGTATTAATATATGTATTAAGAATTTTAAACAAACACATTAAATAGCAAATTATTCTTTGTTTGGATAATTTTAATAAATTTAATGAATAAAGAAGGTAGCCATAATATACGCATTCTCTAGGAATACCTATTCTAAAATTAATATATCTTAAGAATGTATATTGGATTCTTTCAATGGTGTGTGAATGAACTTCATAATTTGGAGACCAAACTGTGGAATTATACTTGATATGACTCCTTACTAGTGACATAAACAATGTTTTGATAGTGTAGATATTGTGAAAATTATTAGATAATCTTAAAATAAAGCCCAACATTTTCAAAGCTTTATTGTATATGATTTCTATGTGCTTTATAAAATTGATTTTCATTACTCAAGTCATTGATTTCCGAGACAGAAACTAACAATATATCAGTAATTAACTAACTCAGCACGGGTAAGCCACCCAGTGAGGCCAACATTACTGGATAACTATGAAATGTAAAAAAAAATTGTACCTAAATAAAAATAGAATAATCAAAAACTATAGGATTCCTCATTCGATAAAACCTCATAATTTGACATTTGTTTATTTATTTATTTATATTTTAAATGCATATTTACAGAATAAAAAATTCATTCAAATGCACAATCATAATTGCCTAATTAGCGATTTAAATTTATTAATGCTCAGGTGGAAAATGTCGATGTCAGAGGCTAGTGAGTTTAGAAGGACTATCATTCTTCCGAGAGGCATTGCTAATGGTAAGTTAGTCCTACATCTCGGAAGAATGAATGGTTTGTGTCTACGCGCTCTTGCAAAGTTATCAGGGACGTAAAATAAACTAATTTATGATGACTTTCAAGTTATTTTATTTTTACAAGTTATTTGACAATATATGGCAATCATTAATATGTCTTATTACTATAGGTTCAATAAGGTTCCAAACTGAGTGGCGGAGTATGTCGGTGAGTCTAGAAGGTTACGGAAAGTTCGAGAATGCTCTTAAAAGTTCTGAAAGGAGCCATAGCAACGCGTGGCGAGATACAGCTACATAGTAGTATAAATTATGTAATATTTATGGTTTGGACATGTGGAGTGGATAAACAAAGAAGGTTCCGGAAAGTTTGAGAATGCTCTTAAATGTTCTAGAAGGAACCACACCATTGCGTGGCGGGGTACAGCTAGTAGTATAAATTATGTAATATTTATGGTTTGGACATGTGGATAAACAAATAAATGAATGTAAGGAGAATATATTACGTAAAATTGGATGGTAAAAGTAGTCTGTGACACCCGAGGAAGATAAGGCACGATCAAGTGAACCAAACTCTTCAGTCGGGTCATGTCATGTTATATGTATGACACAATGAATAAATTTGAACGAAGCAAGGAGTGTGTGCCAAAACAAAGTTGTGTGGTGCTCCATCCTCTCTGCCTATCCCTGCTTGAAACAGTGTCATGGTTAATTAATTAATAGTATCCCCAGTCCCTTTCTTGATCTTATTCATCACGCTTACATCAAACATCAGCCTTGTATTCTTTCTGGATCTCCACACTTTTCAACACAATCATTGATGATTATACCACACATTATCCTCGGATATCTCTATTAATATTGCTTCAATAATTAATTAGGTATTTTTTGTTTATCCAGGTTTTCCCGACCTGATCAGCAAGACGCTATGTGAACTGGGCATCGTCGGCATCCACGAGTGGTACAACGACAATGTGCTGGGAGCGTGCCAGCGAGCATTACACCGCATTAAGATGTCGGAGCCAATCTCCGTGCATGAGGAGGTCCCCGAACTCCACTTCCCGGCTTCTCTGGAGGCCCTGGGCGAGGGATCCCTGGGCCCGGGGTACCGGATGCTGCACTCCCTGGAGAATGCTGACCTCATGCCCCGACTTCCCATGCACCTGGAGCTGATGGATGACACTAGTCCTATCACTACCGGCGGGAATGTCACATGATTGTAATTTTTATGATGAAATGGGTTTTGTAAATATGTCAGTTTAATTTGTGATATTTTGGTTGTAATAAATATTTGTACTTTATAAAAAAAAATTGTGTTTTAATTTATATTATATTGAAATCAGATATAGACAGTAATTTACACCTTATTTTGAAAGAAAAGTGTGCACAATTTCATCAAGACGTATCAAATTTCTACTTTAACCTCTTGTTTGCCGACGTATCCTTAAGTATACTATTAAAAATATCACTTATCTGAATATATATTTAACTAACTATTCTGAGGAAACTATTTATGGTAGATTACTAGTACTAGTACTAGGTATAACATATTTTAACATCCTTCCATTATATCTAAAAAATATTGAAGATATTCAGGAATTTAAAATAAAATTAAAAAATTACCTAAAACTACTATAAAAGTCCATATCTTACTTTTATTATTATTTCCTTCAAATCTTGAAACTGTATTATTGATAAATCTTGCCTATTTCTTACTTATCCCTTTGGTTTTGCAAATATATTATTTACTTACTTACATGATTTCATATAATTGAGCTAGGATTCACTCACCAAACACAAGAGCCTCGTCTCTTTATGGTGAGGAAAAGCTATTATTATTTACCTTTATAACACTGTATAATATGTATAATTGTATATTTATTGTAAAAAAAATACAAATATTAAATAAAATAAAATAAAAAAAGATTATATACTATTTTTATAAATATTTAAATATATTATCTGGTAAGTTACAAAAACATGATTTTGCAAAAAAACAACTGTTATTACGAGAATAGAATCAGATGGTGCTAGGTGAGCATTTAGCGCTGGTGATCAAGATGTTGAAGGGTGAGGAAAAGGGATGAGTGTGGTTTTTGTAAATATCATGTGTGCAAAATTTCATCGATCTCAGAATAAAACTAGATTAAATAAAAATTAGATTGCTGAAAAAAAAACTTATTTTTAAATAAAACTTTTGGTGGCAATCACGCACACACATGATATAAAATTGATGAAATTGAAACATGACGACATTACAGCGTTAATATACGCAATAAATGTCGTATTTGATACTATTGGTATGACAACTTCAGTTCCTGGGTAGGAATGGTTCTATCCTCAGTCAACAGTTTTTTTTTAATTTTTAAAAACATTTGAAAATAGACGTGTTATCTCACAGACTCAATAGCTTTTGACTATTAGATTGAGACAGCCAATCAACATTGCATATGCTTTTGTCTCTTTTACACTGCCCGTCATCATATTTGTCATTCTATTAAATTTTTAATTTGTATAGAGAAACCGTATTTCTGAATTTGATATTTGTGAAGGATGGTCAGACTTTTGCATCACGAATCACGTCCACTTACCATTTCTTGTGTTCTTTATTCCATGGTGGACGATGATATGGGAACATTGTTTTAAAAATTATTGGACATATTTGTGTTATAATATTATTTTATTACCAAATGCTTATTGAAAAGGCAGACGTTTGCATCATATTATAATAATAATGTGATGCAATTTTAAATATTTTTCGCATTTATAGTAAAATGTATTATTATTTACCATTGACAAATACAAAGATGTATTATGTTCACACTAATCGAACAAAATGTCCTGTTTCTAAATTGAAATTGAAGAAACGCACGAGAAAAGAACAGCCACAACAAATTTGTGTGAATGGATAAAATGGCTACAAATAACAACATACATAGCTAAATGAACAGAGAGCATTAGAAGCAGATAGCCATTCAAAGAATATGTGTACCAGCGAAACGGCTATATTATTATGAACGCCTCTCGTTTCTCTTGCCTCCTTGTGACGCCAACTGCGAGCTTAAAGAAGCCCACTCACGGGTGAGCGACGAGCATTTTTGTATCGACGTCATGCTCAGGATGCTCGTTGCGTACAAGCTCGCCCATCAGTGGGCCGCTTTTACCCACATTCTTGACCAACAAACGAGCGAGCAGAGTGATAGAATACAACGTACTGTCACTAGGTTGTACTTCATACTCTCATGTGTTTCTGCGTTCGCTGCCTCACATTATTTTATTCGAAAAGAGATTTTGCACAAAAACGGCGATATACTAATCATCCTAATATGCGAATGGAAAGAATCACTTTTTTTTTGGTTTGATTTGGTTTTTGCTTGAGAATAATTTGTGCACATCTCAAAAGCATAGGAAGGCATTTAAAAAAAAAAAATCCTGTAGCGACGTGGCTTGTGTGATTAAATCACCAGCTTGTCCACTGGACCAAGTTCAATGGAACCTCGCGCGTTGTCTCAGTAACCTATCATCATTTTTAAGGCGAAGCTTAATGCCAAATCACTATTTTGATTAATCTTTACAACGAATTGGTGTACATTATGAATACTAAAAAATATGCTTAAAATAAATTGAAGGTTTTCCTATCGCTTAGCTTGAGTAGAATACAAATAAAAAATTAATTACTCAAAAAAAATATACTTAAATGCAAACTACTAAAAAAAAAATTTTTTCAATAGAAATGTATGAACGCATAAAGGAAACAACTTTGTTGAAACAACGGTTGCCAGCTCCCATTTTATGAATTAGAGGATTTGATACGATTAAATAAAGGACATATGAAGAAAATAAAGGACATCAATATTTTTTAATAAAATGCTGTTATGGTATCAGTAGTTACATTTATTAATAAAAAAAACAATGTTAATCGAAGCCAAGTAAGTAGTACGACCATTGGTCATTTTGCATTTAAAGTAATAAATAAAGTTAAAACTTGGTATTACTTTTAAGAGCTTCTTCGTTTTCTATAATGAAATTGTTTGCATTTCATATTGAAGTTTGACTTTATTTGTAGTTCTGCTTTTACAGTATCAATATTTAACTTATTTCGGTTTTTGGTCCACGTATTCGTACACAAGGAAAAAATCCTTTCGGCTTGGGCATTAGAAACGGGGATGGAAAATACGTATTGTATTATTTTCAGCAGATTCTTGTTTTCATCCGTAGATTTGAGAATCTGAATCTAAATTTCAAGAACATTTTCACACTTCTTATCGTCTATAATTTTCGTCAGGAGAGGCTTTAATATACAGAACTCTTCATACAATGCATCAAGGTTAATATTAGGTATCTGTAGTTTTGATACCATGATGCACAAATCCTGGAACTTAATTTCTTTCGTCGCCCGCCGCCTCGCAGCACATCGCGCGAAATCACGCTGATTCATTTATTTTTTCCAAATTAAACAACAAAGTATTGTCCTCTATTGAAGATTTTAAATTAGAGGACCAGATTATTTTTTGGGTCTGAAATAGAGGACGTCCTTTAAAATAAAGGACGTCTGGCAACCCTAATTGTAGCTAAGATTATCTGTGACAGTTTCACTTTTTACAAAATAAATAAAAAACAGTTTTTTGCTTGAAATCGAACGTTTCTAGACTCCGTTTGTCAAGTGATTTTAATGCCTATTACCTACGATATAAGGTATACCAAGAATATACACATTTTTGGCTTGTAGTATAGTTATTTACTGATTCATTTCCGAGTAGGCTGAGATAATTCCAGAAGAATACTGCCATCTGTGTATCAGTAGAAAGGAATTTTCTAGAATAATAAAATAACGGTATTTATTTTTACAGAGCCTCAACAAGTCATCAATTAAATAGAGGTGGGATTGAATTGACAACAATTGTAATTATGCAGGATCACAAATAACATTGTGTTGAAAGTTTGTGTAGATTGATTCAATAATCGAACCATCGAGAAGCTGCGAGAATATTCGAGTTCCGTACCAGCGAAAGCGTCTAGAATGCTCTGGAAGGTTCCATATTTCAGTTCATAGATGGCACTGTCGTATATAAACGCCCCGCTCGCGGTTCGAAAATCATTCAGCTGCCCAGTTTCGAGCGATCAAGTTCTCTCTGAAAACGACAAGTTCAGCTTTCCAAACTTTAACTTGACATTCCATTAGTCTTTATTTTATATTAACCAAAGTTTCAAGTGAAATTTAAAATAAAAGTTGCAAAAATGGCGTTATTCATCCAAACAAATATGCCCGATCAACATTTTGGAGAAGTTCGGAACCTCGACGATCTAATCGTTTCCTTGTATGGAGTCCATCCATCAATGATGTCTCCAACCTGCAGAAGACACAAGCGAGTGGCCCCACAGTCAGCCCCCATCCCGAACCAGCCCGGTGTTGGATCCCAGATGTCGCTGGACCGCCACAACTTCCGGGTGTGTGTGGACGTGCAGCAGTTCCTTCCGGAGGAGATCAGCGTGAAGGCTGTTGGGAATGAGATCGTCGTGGAAGGGAAGCACGAGGAGAAGAAGGACGAGTACGGGTCCATCTCGCGCCACTTTGTAAGGAGATACGCTCTTCCCGAGGGCCACAGAAGCGAGGATGTGGTGTCCAGCCTGTCCCCCGAGGGTACACTGACCATCACGGCCCCCAGGAGGCAGGTGCCCACCGCAGAGGAGCGCGTCGTGCCCATCACCTACACAGGCAGCCCCCGCCAAGTCGCTGCAGCTGGGGGCCCCACTGACCAGACTCCTCCACAAGAACCACAACCAGACGCGACCTCAGCCTAATTAAAAGCATTTATTAGTTTTATAAGTATTATTATTTAAGATGTTATGTACCTAAGTTAATTTATTATTATTACATTTGTTTAACAAATTCTAAATAAATTATTTCGTATTCAGTCATGTATTTTATTTACTTGTTAATTTGTATACCCTTCTAATATTTTATTGCTGCAGCTAACTCCAGAACAGCACTTTTATTTCCTCCTTATATTGCATACCTCAGCACTTAGATAGATATTATACTGTATACCATAAATATACCACTCTCTGTATACTGTGACATACGTCATACGTCACGGGATTACGTAATCGTTACTTAGTTGTAGTAGTAATTACCCCTTTATATTTATTTACTGCAAAAAGGTACCATATTAATTTATTTTTGCTTTTCTATCATATATTTTTATAGAAATGTGTTCCATAGCCATCAGCTCTAGTAATGTTAAAAGGGCACCTTTGTACAACCTTCAGACACGAAGAAAACTTATGGAAGGTAATGAATGAGTGGATATAAATGAAAAACTGCTAGATGGTAATTAATACATCTTTAATTATTATAAAATAAAGTCGCTTTCCGCGTCTGTCTGTTTGTGCGCATAGTTCTTCTAAACTAGAGGTTCCCATACTTTTTTGCCCCGTAGACCACTTGCCAAATTTTTTTTTCCGTAGCCTGCCGAATATTTAATTTTCCTAAAACTATTAATGTCCCATGTGATAATCGTTTATTTTTTCCTAAAAAGATTCCCTTCCCTTGCCTGTCCAACAACCGGGTGGCGGTATAGTTCCTCTATATTTGCATTATGCAGACAAGGGCGCCCTTGTGAAGTATTACACCAAATGAAAATGAAGCAGGATAAGCAACGGGAATTTCTTTTTGTAGCTGACCCTACAGAACTGCCCCTTAAGTTCTTTGTCAGTGCTTATTCCGGTCATTTCTTCTTGTCACATGATTTCCGATTCTTCGACGTTCCATTTCTATAGTCAAAATGTCCACAAACTTAGTTTTTGAGTCTGTGTGAAGTACATTTAAATGTTGGTAAACGTTACCCTGGACGTTTTTCAAAAACAAGTTGGGAATCTAGGAAAATTCGCGGCTTCCGATGTGCAATGTTTTGCTTCAATATATTAATTCTGACGATATATATCTCTGTTTATATACCTCAAAAAACAACTTTAAAAAATATAAAAATACAAATATCAAATAAGTAATTTCTTAGTCTGTTATGTATTAGTATTACGTAAACTGTGTTATTTGTGTTAGGTGTATTGTGTCATTTACGGAATTCCTAAATGTTGACTTGAGGTAAATGGGGGTCGGCTCGTATGTACCCCCATTTGAATCATGTGGACCCCTAAATTTTTTTCTCGCTGACATGGACCCCCAGCAAGCCGATATCGACCCCTGGGGGTCGATATAGACCACTTTGGGAACCTCTGTTCTAAACTATGCAACGGAGTTTGGTAGTGTTATCACTATCTTTTAGAGAATTTCTTCCGGAAGGTTTATATATATAATACATGGATATTATATTTATTGAAAGTAGAGAAAAGTCGAGAAAAGCCTTGTAGACGTCAGCTGGTTAGATTATAAATATACCTATTATTGGAGATTAGAAGAGGACAATTCACCTTCATAAATTTATCAAACTTTATTTTTAAACATTTTCGATTTTTTTCCTTTTTCCATTTTCTATTTTCACTGGAATGGCAACTTGTGGTCTCATTAAAATTCCTTACATATTTTCCTATTTTGGTATAAGAATATGTATGTAGTACTTATTAATTCTGTTGTATTTGTTTAGTGCATCTGATTATCTAAATTCTAATTGAGTTCTGATCTTTTCTTCATTATTTGTGTAAAAATATATTTAAAAAAGTTGTTTTTCTTGTGTCCACTACTTAAAAATCTGAATACAGCATTTGGCTCCTCCGTATATATATTTTTTTCTATTAGGCTGAAACTCGGCAGATATTCTCGTAGTCGATGACAATGCATTATTTTAACTTTTGGTGGCAATCACGAACACACACGCCGACATATACGCATTTCTCTGAAATCTGATGACATCACAACAGTTAATATACGAAATAAATGTCAGTCCTACCCGATCGGTATTAGGCGAGTAGATTTGTCGACTCTAGTTACTGGGGAGGAAGGTTCGATCCCCAATCAAACCATTTCTTTTTTCAATTCTTGGTCACATTTCTGTTATAATATTGCTTTATTTCCATATGATGTTTATTAATCTAAAAGTTATGCTTATAAAATGGCGGATAATGTATAAATTTTTTTATATTATTCAATTTACTGACTCATTGTATTCGAGTAGGCCGCAAAAATTCTAGATTTCTGCCATATGTGTATCAGTAGAGAGGAATTTTCTAGAATAATCTATTATTTTATTTGAAAAAAGTTTTTTTACTACTTCCGACAATCAAATTAGAGTTTTGGAGGTGGAATTGAATTAATAACAAATGTAATTCTGTAAGATCCCACATAATATTGTGTCGAAAGTAGTAGTTTTATTCAACAATCGATCCATCGAGAAGCTACTAGATTATTCGAGTTCCGTACCAGCGAACGCTTTGGCGACTAGAATGCTCTGGAAGGTTCCATATTTCAATTCATAGATGGCACTGCCGTATATAAACAACCGGCTAACTGTTTGAACAACATTCAGCTGCCCAGTTTCGAGCGATCAAGTTCTCCCTGAAAACGGCGAGTTCAGCTTTATTTACAAAACATTCCATTAGTTTTTACTTCCTTCAGTTTTAAGTGAAATATAAAATAAAAGTAGCAAAATGGCATTATTTATCCAAACAAAGATGCCCGATCAGCACTTTGGACAAGTTCGGAACCTCGACGATCTAATCGTTTCCTTGTGTGGAGTCCATCCATCAATGATGTCTCCAACCTGCAGAAGACACAAGCGAGTGGCCCCACAGTGAGCCCCCGTCCCGAACCAGCCCGGTGTTGGATCCCAGATGTCACTGGACCGCCACAACTTCCAGGTGTGTGTGGACGTGCAGCAGTTCCTTCCGGAGGAGATCAGCGTGAAGGCTGTGGGCAGGGCCGCCGACAGCTAATCTGGGCCCCAAGTCTAGTAGACTATACCGGGCCCCCTCCCCACAACTTAGCGGGGGGGGGGGTGAGATAACAATTAATAAGTTCATGCTTACCTGCTACTGCTAGGAATACTACTTCATTAAATTTTCGTATACCATTATACCAATCATTCGAATTTGGCATAATTATTCAATGGAAATGTTTAAAAAGTTATGGTGAATACTCAAAATAAAATACTTGTGTTTCTTGTTTGTGTGTATTTACATATTCTTCGTTAATCAAGATATCTTGAGGCTAAATTAAATTATTATATTTGAAAGACAGAAAACAGGTAACAAAAATAAATAATCAATTTTCAAAACCAATGGAAAATAAATTAGGAGTACCGCAGTGATCGATCCTTGGACCCCTATTGTTCATACTCTATATTAATGACATGGTGAAAATATTTTCAAAATGCAAAGTACGACTATTTGCCGATGATACACTTATATACTTAATTGGAGATAACTATAAAGAACTAATAAATATTTTAAATAATAAACTAGATGATGTATCAAGATGGCTAAAAATAAATAAGCTTAAATTAAAAACAAAATGTATGGTGATTGGAAATAAGAAGACATTCAGTGAAAGCAAAATTAAAATTGATGGTGAAATTATTGAAAATGTTACTGAAATCAAATACTTAGGACTTATATTAGATTCCAAACTAAACTTTAATAGACATGCCGAATATACCCAAAAGAAAATTGGCAAAAAGATATCTTTTTTGGGAAGAATCCGGCCTAAAATTTCCAGAAAAATCGCCATCACCATTTACAATTCAATAGGCCACTTGCATGGATTTCATAACGACTTGGAAAAAATCGTGTGGATAGATCTTTTTACTAAGATTACGAAAATGTTAGTAAAATTTTGTAGAAATGTACATTTATTTTTATTTTTAAATAAATAAATCCATTATTTGGGCTCGTGTCGTCACTACATGAAAATGTCCCGTCTACTGAAAATGTTCCTATTAATTTTGTAAAATTCCACACTGATTTAATTTTTTTATATGGCATCACTTTGATTTCAGGCGAATTTTTGAATTCGTTCACTAGATTTATTGTTTGTTCTCTGCGAACTTTTCATTTGGTTTGAATTTTTGACAGATGTGAAGAGAACCCCGTACAATTTAGATGTCGGTACGTGTTTGGGCCTACGGAGCGTGCGGGCCTGGGCGCCCGGCCCACGTCCGTTCCTAGTGTCATTGGCATTTTTTAGTAAAATATCCGGGCCCCGTACCGGGCCCCCCTTAGGCCCGGGCCCCAAGTTTCGGACTTGGCTAACGTGCCCTCTCGGCGGCCCTGGCTGTGGGGAATGAGATCGTGGTGGAAGGGAAGCACGAGGAGAAGAAGGACGAGTACGGGTCCATCTCGCGCCACTTTGTAAGGAGATACGCCCTTCCCGAGGGCCACAGAAGCGAGGATGTGGTGTCCAGCCTGTCCCCCGAGGGTACCCTGACCATCACGGCCCCCAGGAGGCAGGTGCCCACCGCAGAGGAGCGCGTCGTGCCCATCACCTTCACAGGCAGCCCCCGCCAAGTCGCTGCAGCTGGAGGCCCCACTGACCATACTCCTCCACAAGAACCACAACCAGACGCGACCTCAGCCTAATTAAAAGCATTTATTAGTTTTACAAGTATTATTATTTAAGATGTCATGTACCTAAGTTAATTTATTATTATTACATTAGTTTAACAAATTCTAAATAAATTATTTCGTATTCAGTCATGTATTTTATTTACTTGTTAATTTGTATACCCTTCTAATATTTTATTGTTACCGGATCAACACTTTCGAGTACACACAAAGCTTTATTTCCTCGCCCGTATATTGTATATTGTATGCCCCAAGAGATACAATACCATACGGGAGTACAGTAATCACAAGTAACTTAGTTGTAGTAATTACCCCTTGATATTACTTACTGCAATTACCTAAGTACCATACAAGGTGTCCGGAGGTAATTGAAGGTTTGAAAAAAAAGTATTTAATTTGGTATTTTAGCTGTAAACGTAATCTATAATTTTATATGAAGCAGACCCCTTAGTCGTTCCTCTTAATTGGGTCAATGGTGAATTTCATATTATGATTTATACAGGTGTCTGGGGGTAAAGTGCACTACCTTCTGGGGGTGATTCTACATGATTTTAGAAGTAGAAAAGATAAATACCTTTTTTAGATTATTTATTGAATACAAGGTAGTCAGTCAGGTATGAAAAGTAGGATACAAATTATTTATTGAATACAGGGTAGTTAGGTATGAGAAGTAAGATACAAATTATTTATTTAAATTACACGCCGGACCGCGCGCCGAATCTTATTTTTACATGACTTCGGCACTTATGTCGGCATTGTCTCGTCTTAATGTTAAACGCGACGCTAGTTATATTCTACATATTCATAGATGGCGTAATTAATTAATTGGATCAAAATTCGCTTTTTGCAAGGTATTGATTTACAGTATTAAGACAAATTATATCTTTGCGCCCGCATATACGCAATATGA
Organism: Hesperophylax consimilis; assembly: GCF_061612785.1. NCBI lineage: Eukaryota > Metazoa > Arthropoda > Insecta > Trichoptera > Limnephilidae > Hesperophylax > Hesperophylax consimilis. Next base: position 31,349,577 of record NC_142848.1, read on the forward strand.
ATATGAATAAATAGTTTTGTCTATATAAAAACTCAATTCTATCGAGAAAGGCATGCAAATACTTTATTGGATTGAATAATCGGTACAATATTGTATTTGTATGCCTTTCTCGAAATAATTGAGTTTTTAAACGAACAAAACTATTGATTCATATTCATATTGCGTATATACGGGCGCAAACAAATGATTTTTCTTAATATTGTAAAGAAATACTTTGCAAAAGCGTATTTTAATAAAATTATTTAATTAACGCCATCTATGAACACGTAGAATATAACAAGCGTTGCGTTTAACCTTAAAAAGTCTCTCCACACAGCGCAGCGTCCCTAAGATGAAAATGTTGATCTCTGTGAAATGAATGTAAAAAAACATAGGATCCCAAAAGGTAATAATTATACGAATTAATTTTTAGAACTACGGATCTATTGAATATCATTATGTAAGGGATGACTTATTATATCCAAAAAAGTACTATTCAATATGTAATATGGTACGTAAGTAGTAAGTTGCAGAGTAAAAAACGCCAAAAAATGTGGAACGCTTCACGATTTTGCGTGTCATCCTTGCGCAGGGGCCATGCTAATCTTCTCTGTATCGTTCCAATTTTAGTATATGTACTGCCGAAGCGAGTACACTGAATGAGGAAAAAATGTTGTATATATTATATGTCTGCAGAATACAAGTACAAGCGGGCACTAAAAGATCCTAATTGAGTCCCTGTGGTTCATGTATTAGCTAAAATGATTGTTGGTTTTGTCAACAGATGTCAGTAATGTTTTCTGGGTTCCATCACAAAAAATAAAATATAACAAATTTTTTATGATTGTGTTTGAACTAGCTTCAGGGCACATTCTTATGCGATTATTATTATTATATTTTTTAATTGCCGGCAACCCGAGCGTTTATTTCAATAACATGATCAACATTACAAATATGAAAGTAACCCGCCTCACTAGAAGATTTCTGTTCTGAGGCGGGTACGAGTATTATACAAAATCCATTTTCTACACATAACGCTGGAACCTCAAGGGAGCTATATTAGGTGTTATGTATTATCAGCGCCTTGTCTCCTTGACTCTTGGCGGCTTGGCAAGTTGGCGCCAGGAGCGGAGTGCTCCAAATGCGCCTGCAAAGGTCCGACCCTGACGCAGGAGCGCTCTGAGGAAAATAATTTGCCTCAGCTCAGGATCTAGGGGGTGCCGTTCGGAGCGTATTATAATGAGAAGAACGAGTGAAAAAGAAGGAGGGAGGAAACACGGAGTTCGGAAAATCGTTCCGCAGAAGTTTGATTACAGTGATAACCTATTTACAGGCCTCTAATGGTTTTGACAATAGGTTCGCCCTGGGGCGAGTAATTTTTTGGCGCCCCTTGTCAAAACCAGTAGACGCCTGGGCCCTAGGTAGATGATCACCATAATCAATAATATTCGGATGATTTGTGTTTTTGTGTAGTGCCGTTTTTATGAAAAATTATCTCAAGGGCGAAGTGTCAGGACTGTTAGGTTTTATCATTGGTAATTCGGCGCCCGGAGCGGACTGCTCCAATACCGCCCGCATATGGCCGGTCCTATTCATACTTGACGCATATATTCTAAAGATAGCAATCCGTTTGGGACCGCCAGTTTCTGAAGTCTTTCGGGGCACTAAGTTGCTCTTGCGATTTGTACAGGGAGTTTCTGCGGACCCTGTATAACGCTCAGCTTCTGGGAGACTAACTTGGTCTGAGCTTTTTTATATGTGAATACCACACAAGACTGACACTACTATGGCATTCCTAATTAGGGTATGTTGTGAGACTGAAGGTAGCGGTCAGGGAGGGGGGGAGGAGATGGGAAAGAGGAAGGTGGAGACGTACCTGGCTATTCGATCTGGTCACCAAACACGGCTAAAGTCATTTAATTTATTTCAATTCAAATTATGAATGGTGGTCTTACTGATAGTATCTTCCACCTGGAACCTGCCGCAACATACCTATTATTTTTAAAGAATAAATAAAATTTGTTATTATTTTGAATGCATTAAAATTACTGTGAAATAACACAAATTAAACAAATAAAAATTATTTGCGCACGCCGACATTTGAACCCGCGACCTCTGGATGCCGTGAGCTGGTCACTTAGGACGGGATGTTTAACAGAATTTTAACAATTCTTCAAAGTTCTGTTACTATCCTAGTACTGTAAAACAACCGGCCCATGACAAAATAAAAACAGAACTTAAATTTTAACTATGAAAATGATGAATTGTTCAGTTTATGTGAAATGACCCGTCCTTAGTTACACCAAGGAACTTGCATTAATGGAATGCATGTTGGAAAGAGGTAGATTGTTATTTAAATCCCTTTTAGACGTAATCAGACATGATTGGGTCTTTGAATAGGTTAGGTTAAGTTCTTACCGCGAAACTATCATATAAGAAAACGCATGGTAAATTTCGGAACAACCTCTGGGATTGATTTTTGTAACAAATTTATATTCATATATATTATAATAACTTTTGAAATGGGACATGTACCTACCTAGAAAATTTTATAATAAAATTAATTATTCTGCAATTATTTTTAAAAGCTGCAAGAATAAATAAATATTTAAAACAAACTTGTTTTATTCTATTATTATAATTATGTATATCTATAGAGTGTTTGCTACGCGTGAAAATTTATAAATAGTTACAATTTGCATCGATTCATGTATACACACATCATGCATTGCGTTGAAGTAAACTGATAAAATTCTATGATGCAATTATTATCTTTGCTGCACTTTCTTCATAATACGAAATAGACCGAGATGCTTCTAGAAAACTACCACCATCTGTGGATCAGTAGAAAGGAAACTTCTAGAAAATGAGATAAAAACGACAATTTAACAAATTTTGAACAGAGGATTTAAAATTTATAAGTAAAATATATCGAAATTCGTTTCAGTAAATAACCCTTCATTTTGATTGGGAGTAAACCTTGATTCCGTCCAATTATCGTGATGATTCGAGAATATTCGTGATTCACAGCAGAATCAAAGGTATTGTTCTCGAAGGTTCTGTATTTCGATTCATAGATGGCACTGCCGTATAAAACTGGCCCTGCTCGCCGTTCGTGAATCATTCGACCGCAAAGTTTCAAGCGACCAAATTCTCTCTGAAAGCGAGTTCGGCTATCAAAGCTTTATCGTGTTATTTTGTCGAAGTTCGCATCATTTTAACCGAAGTTTCGAGAGGAATATAAATATAAAGTTGTAGAAATGGCCCTATTCATCCAATCGGAGATGCCCAATAAGCATTTTGGACAAATTATGGACCTCGACGATCTAATCTCTTCCTTGTATGGACTCCATCCATCAATGTTGTCTCCAACCTGCAGAGCAAACAGACGTGTGGCCCCACAGTCAGCCCCCATCCCGAGCCAGCCTGGTGTTGGATCCCAGATGTCGCTGGACCGCCACAACTTCCGGGTGTGTGTGGACGTGCAGCAGTTCCTTCCGGAGGAGATCAGCGTGAAGGCTGTGGGGAATGAGATCGTGGTGGAAGGGAAGCACGAGGAGAAGAAAGACGAGTACGGGTCCATCTCGCGTCACTTTGTGAGGAGATACGTCCTTCCAGAGGGCCACAGAGGCGAGGATGTGGTGTCCAGCCTGTCCCCCGAGGGTACACTGACCATCACGGCCCCCAGGAGGCAGGTGCCCACCGCAGAGGAGCGCGTCGTGCCCATCACCTTCACAGGCAGTCCCCGCCCAGTGGCCACAGCTGTTGGCCTCACTGACCAGACTACTCCACAAGAATCACAACCGGACGGGACCGCAGCCTAAATTAGCATTTAATATTATTTGCTATCCCGCAGTGCTTCGCTATTGCTAATGTGTTTCTCAGCCGTGTCCGAATTCTTCCACCATTCACTGCTGTATAATGTTACTGCATTACATCGACTCTTCCTCGGGCGTTCCCGAATTCTTCTACCATTCAAACCACTCTCTAAAAACTCCTGGCAAGAACAAACTTACGGAGATTTAAGGTTTTGAACAGACGAACATTGAATTTTTTATTTATTTAGGTTAGTTAGTGCATTTTATCATTTAAGATATATTTAAGTTTATAGTTTTGATAAGTAGTTTTCAAATTCTAAATAAATTATTTCCAATTCACACAAGTATTTCATTTCATTTACTGTTTATTTTATCCTCTCTACAAAATCATCAACAAAAATCTGTAATCTAGAATGTTTTAGGTAAGCAGGTAATAGTCCAAGCGATGATCGTAAAAATCCCATCCCATAGGCCACATGAACCAAATTAGTACTGGGCTTTAAGGTTAAACGCAACGCTCGTTGTATTCTACGTGTTCACAGATGGCGTTAATTAATTAATTTTGTTTAAATACGCTTTTGCAAGGTATTGCTTTACAGTATTAAGACAAATTATTTGTTTGCGCCCTCATATACGCAATATGAATATGAATAAATAGTTTTTTCCATATAAAAACTCAATTCTATCGAGAAAGGCATACAAATACAATATTGGATTGAATCATCGGTAAAATATTGTATTTGTGTGCCTTTCTCGAAAGAATTAAGTCTTTAAACGAACAAAACTATTGATTCATTACTACTGCGAGTGTATTGGTTAAAACATTTCTGACATCTATCGTCGGAACCGATAACTATTTTAGTCAGTAAATGAACCAAAGCGTGTTCTTTAGTGCGCGCTTGTGCTTGTTTTCTGCAAACATCGAATATATACAACATTTTTTCAATTCCGAGTGTACTCGCTTCGGCAGTACATATACTAAAATTGGAACGATACAGAGAAGATTAGCATGGCCCCTGCGCAAGGATGACACGCAAAATCGTGAAGCGTTCCACATTTTTTGGCGTTTTTTACTCTGACAACTGAAATATTTTTACGATGCATATCATCAGAGGCTTATTATGAATTAATTCAGTGAAGATACGTTGCCCAGACCCTTTAGGTCATATAGCTACTCCATTCTAAACACACATTCTTTCAACGGCTATACTTTTTATAAGCGGTGCTACATTTTGTTCGATTAGTATGAATATAACGTGTCTTGTATTTTTATAATGTCATTGGAAGCATAATATGTGGTAATTTTTCAAGTTTACTAACATTGGAAAGGTGAATTTCTTCTTTAGAAAGGCAATGATCCTGAGACAAATATTTTATTTCTAACTAGCTGTACCCAGAGGCGGATTTGCAGTCTTGGCCGCCCTAGGCCCCAGACCATGTAGCCGCCCCTTTCTCAGTACCCATCATATTGACCAGGAGTATCCAAACTTTTCAGTAAGTTCCTAGGGTCAAAACCGTTTTAATTTTCCTGTCATTATCATTCATGGTTCATGGGGTGAGATTTGTCCAGGTCTTGGCGGCGGATACGTCTGCCCACCTGCTGCGTGGCGGGCCGGATCGAGAGAGACTGGGTGAGGGAGGCCTTTTGACCTTTCCAGTCGGACTATCTTGACCCATCGACTTGCACCGCAGTTGGAGGGATGTATTCATACATATGTCACTCCTGGACACACTAATCCCCAGATTCCTACCCACCCCTCATACATTTTCCTTTTCAGAACTTCCTATCCTTCCCTTCCTTAAAAAGACCCTCCACACAGCATCACCTAAGATGACATAGGTCGTGAGGGAAAATATTTTCCTCAAAGCCTCCTGTGTGGAATTAATGTAAAAAAATACGCTTGCTAAATTCGCTAGTTCAATTACTGTATAATTGTCGATTGTCGTGCGCTGTGTGGTGTGTGAACACGCTCTTGCATATCGCTATTTCGTACGTAGAATATTTAGGTACTTAGGAAGTAATTTCTTGTTATCATCTGTGACTTTTATGTCACGATTGGCCGCCCCTAATATCTGGCCGCCCTAGGCCCGGGCCTACATAGGCCTAAGGGCAAATCCGCCTCTGGCTGTACCGTTGTGCAGATAGAGAAACAATATCGCGTTTTGCTTTTACATCGTTTTTTATCTATCACAAGTGAGATCTATATAATATAGGTATATAAAAACACACGCGTGTTTGAATGCAAAGTTGTGTCGAAATTTCAAAGCAATCGGTGAAAAACTTTTGGAGATTTAAGATTTTGAAAAAACGAACATTTATTTATATTTATATAGATTTATAAAATCCCGTGATTTTTCATTTCATAATATTGTAAGATTATGCTGAAAGCATTGATTGAAAAAAATTCCTGCTGTTCTGCGCTAGTGAAAAATCACGGGTTATTTAATTGGTGAACCTGAAAGTATTTATAAAAAAAATATTTGCATCGATAATTCATGTTAATTAATAAAATCATGTCAAACATTAAAAAAAATGCAATTCGAGCAAATAGAAAAGACAGAAAAAGATTCAGTCTTAGGAATTGAACCCGGGACCTCTTCATTGCCGGGGATGTTTTTTGGGCAAGGAAGAGGTCATGGGTTCAATCACTAGATGAGGTTGAATCATTTACTGTCTTTTCCGTTTCATATCTTTCATTTGAGAGTCGTTAATTTAATATTAACTTCAATGATTAAATATTACAATTTGAGTATTTACCCATTAAGTTGTTCGACCATAAAAAAAGTATAATATTAATTTGGTACGTATAAATATTTAAGTTAGGGAGTTAGGATTTGATAACCAAACTTTTGCAATGTATTAGTTTTTACAGAGTTTTTGCAAAAATAAAATAATCTCGGTCTTGGCACATATCCTCTTGCTTCAATCACATTCATACATCCTCTCATTAATTACTTTCTTATCTTATCGTTATTCTCTCGTCATGATCCGAGTATTTGGTTAACTTGATCGTGCTATGTCCTTGCTTCTTCTACTGTTAACATTCGCATCATATATTTATACTTTCCTTACAATCCTTCTTCGTCCATCTGCTCTAGATACCCAAACCATCTAAGTGTCCCTAATGTACTTATAGTACGACTCACCTCTATCGTATACCAACATGATAAATCGCAAAGGTAAATAATTAATAAAAACTATCACTTACAAAATGAGATCATTTTATTTAAAATTTTAAAAGCTACCTACTTATAGTACTTTACATTTATAGAACATCAGAATAATACTCGTTTATTAAAACTAATAACAAATGCTTGTAATAATTGCCCTTGAGGTGATTTCTCACGAAAACGGCGCTATATAAATTAGCGAAATATTAATTTAGGCTGCAGCCTCGTCTGGTAATGGTTCTTGTGGAGGAGTCTGGCAAGTTGGGCCCCCAGCTGCAGCGACTTGGCGGGGGCTACCCGTAAAGGTGATGGGCACGACGCGCTCCTCTGCGGCGAGCACCTGCCTCCTGGGGGCCGTGATGGTCAGGGTGCCCTCGGGGGACAGGCTGGACACCACATCCTCGCTCCTGTGGCCCTCAGGAAGGGCGTATCTTCTCACAAAGTGGCGAGAGATGGACCCGTACTCGTCCTTCTTCTCCTCGTGCTTCCCTTCCACAACGATCTCATTCCCCACAGCCTTCACGCTGATCTCCTCCGGAAGAAACTGCTGCACGTCCACACACACCTGGAAGTTGTGGCGGTCTAGTGACATCTGGGATCCAACACCGGGCTGGTTTGGGATGGGGGCTGACTGTGGGGCCACACGCTTGTGTTTTCTGCAGCTTGGAGACATCATTGATGGATGGACTCCACACAAGGAAAGGATTAGATCGTCGAAGTTCCGAACTTGTCCAAAATGTTGATCGGGCATCTTTGATTGGATGAACAGCGCCATTTCTGTATCTTTTATATTATTCCTCTTGAAACGATGGTGAAAACCGTCTGCAGACTTCAATAGAATATTAAGAATTCGTCAAATACTGTTTTGAAAGCTCAAAAGTTGTTTCCAGTTTCAGTAATATCAGAGGACTCGATCGCTCGAAACTAAACAGCGGAATGATTTTAAAACCACGAGCGGTTCATTTATATACGGTAGTGCCATCTGTGATCCGAAGTACGGAACCTTCCAGAACGATATTCTAGATTAGAAAATTGGAGCGAAACTTGACTGGTGTAAGAGAACTCGAATATTCTCGAAATTCTAGAACCATCTGGTGACGGGTGGTTGAAAGAATGACGTATAGAGTGTCCATAAACGAATGTCCCAGTTTGGATTTTCAACCTTGTTTTTGGTTTTAAAACTAACTTTCAAATTATTTGACCAGATTTTTCGTTTCCCAAAAGATTTTAATTTATATTCATTTTTCTCAATAAATAGATATTGATAAAAATACCCGAATATTGTCGTAACGTAAGAGTGACTCATATTATCAATGAAAGCTTCTCTTTCCTAATATATATATGTAGATTAAGTTTTTATATATATATATATATATATCGTTTTGGACTCGATTACGACTTATATATATAAAAACTAAAACTTTTTATATATTTACAAAAAACTAAAACTCAGAAACGAGTCCCGGTAGGATCAAGGGAGTTATATGGTGTGGTATTCCTCTATCCCCATCCATTAAGAAGGTTCCCGTTTTTACTTGAAAGGCGTGCTTTTGAAGATATAAGGGCTGGAAGTTTCGCCCTCTAGAAATTTCTAGAACAGTCCAGAACATTCGAGAGTATTCGAGATCATTCCACAACATTCTAGAACATTCCGGAACATTCTGGAATGTTGTGGAATGTTCGGGAATAGTCTGAAACGTTCGCGAACACTCCGGTACATCCCAGATCATGACGAACTAAAAACGGGATTACAGCCGTTGCCTGATAAACTTTTAGTAAATTCGTAATCGTGACAATACATTGTTATCTCTAAATAGTATAAAACAAATTCACTATCCGCGTCTGTCTGTTTGTGCGCTTAGTTCTTCTAAACTATGTAACGTAGTTTGAAAGGGTTTTCAATATCATTTATAGAATTTCTTCCGGAATGTTTATATATATAATACATGGATGTTATATTTATTGAAAGTAGAGAAAATTCGAGTAACGCCGGGTACACGTCAGCTAGTGAATTTATAATAATGAAAGTTAAAACAGGACTTCGCTACGCTCAATCAATTAAAATTTACCTGAACCAAATCATCTGGATAGTGCACACATAATAATAATATAATATACGCTTTTTAACCGTTTGAGTGCCAAAAAAATTCATACAGTTGCTTTTAAAATGCCACCAAAAAAACATTATTTTTTATGAAACTATATATTTTTTTAAAACCCCATAAATTCTTTGAATTTTCAAGGATTTCGATGATTTTTTCGGTGTTTTATTAAAGAATATTGGTTTAGAATCACGCGGAGGAGGATCCCGAAGTCCAGGCGTTTCGAAAAAATGAGAATTTTACGTACCTACGTACGCGCGAATCAGAACACGACTGACGTAATCGACGGAAATCGACGATCGGCAATCTTCGTTAAACACGAATCGACGAAAATCGACGATTGGCACCCAAACGGTTAAATATGATTTTAATTGCGCCCCATTACTGTTGAATTTGGCAGTTTTCTCTAGTCTGGAGCCCCAATGTATTTGAAATAAACCCTTGACGCCGTGTATGTAAAAACGAACGGTCTGTTTGATAGATTCCTTTGAATTCCTTAGACTTAACAAACGGATTGCGATCATTAGAGCACAGGCGACAGATGGGAATACCGGCCTTGTTCTACCGCTATTTCAATGAAAGATGCTCCGAGAAACTAGCGTCATTGATCACTTCGGCACTGGTGCATAGGCGGGAAACACGCCAAACGGACGCTTAACATTAAATTTGTAAACGGTCGACATTTTTTGTCACGTGAGAATGAGTTCAACGAGATGTGGAACAATTTGCCGGCCTCTGTGTTTCCTCCATCATATAACATGGATTTCTTCAAGACCCGTGTTCACCCGTTCCTCTCATCAAAAAGATCCCCACAAAGCGTCCCCGAAGATGACAGAAATTAGTCCCGAGGGAAATTATTTTCGTCAACATCAAAAATAATAATATTAAAAAAACTAAAATTCTTATAACTTACAAAAAAAGCTAACTAAAAATGTGCTAGCTAAAGATATGGCAGGCTCAAAATACTTTTACAGCTAAAAACCGGAATTTACGGTTTTCTGACGGTTTTGTCCTATGAGTGTGGTATACTTTCTCTGTACCCTGTATCCACCGTAACTTTGTTATTATTTTATGTAACTTACTTTAATAAAAATCTGTACTATTACAACTAAATCGTGGCTAGCATCGCCCTGGGTGAAAGCCGAAAAATAAAAACATGCCTAACAATATTATTTCAATAAAATTATTGTAGTTTTCGAGTTCACCGACCGTAGGGACAATCTCCTCTGGCGGGAACGCAGATATAGAGCGATGTAGAGTGAGAGGCACGTTCTAGAATTCTAGAAACTGGATTTATGAAGCTTCAATATTTGAACTGTAGGTGGCAAAGCTCACGGAAACACAGGGAGTGAGCGTCGATAATAACGCGCACTGCGCAGTTAGACTTCGGGTTTAGTTCTAGAATACTAGAATAGTGCGAGTGGTTTGTTTATTTGTAAATCCAGTCTAGCTTTTAGTTGTCAGGTTGTTAGTGGTAGTTGTTTGGTTTCAGCAGCTAAACACACGTCGATAACAATCAGATTGTTATTGTTTACATTGCATACATCATTGTTCACAGTTTTACACAATGAATTCGTTTTACACCGGATATCCTGAGGGTGTAATTCCCCACTGGCCAATGCCCCCTGCAGTGTTCCCGAGTTATGCAGGTTCGGGCCCCCTTGTTCGCTCCAGTAGTGGCCACCGGGTTACAACAGACAGGGACAAGTTCCAGATATGCATCGACTTGCACCAGTTCACATCCAACGAGATCTCTGTCAAAACTATTGGGGATCATATCATAGTGGTGGGGAAACACGAGGATAAAGAAGACGACCACGGTTCGTTTGTCTCCCGTCATTTCGTAAGGAAGTACCCGCTTCCCAGGGACCATCTCGCTGCTGATGTGGTGTCCAGTTTGTCTTCTGACGGCGTCCTGACCATCACGGCACCCAAACACAAAGCTCCTGTGGAGGGAGAGCGAGTCGTGCCAATAGTTCCCACGGGGCAAGTTCACCACAAGCCAACCGATAGTCTGAAGAAAGGAACTGATTAAAATTGAATTGTTTTTGCCTTCATCGTGGTCTTCTGCGAAGCGACTAGGAATATCGATGCATTTATTTATTTGTTTAGCATTTGAGACTGATTTTCATTGAAATTTACTGATTTTATTGTAGTTCATTTGAGCATATTGTCGTGTGTCGATGTTTTCATCAATAAAATTAATATAAGTTGCGAAAATGTTTTTATTTTATTTCATTATCGATAATACAGCGCCATTGAGGTATTTTTTCACAAAATTGACTGTAAATAATAAATAATCCAATTATTATTATTATAGTAATCAATCATTATCAACAGATACTGTTTACAAATTAATATTCCAATGGGGTTTGCAATTCCACATGTTTTCAGTAAAAACAATTACGTGTTTTGAAGAGCATTTATCAAGATTACTTACTTTGTAAATATATGCGTCGTGAGAAATTTATATGACTTATTCCATCTAGAATGGATACAATGCGGATATTCACATTAATTTTCTTGTTTCACATCTTATAACTTATCTGGAGCTTTCTTATAAATTGATTTTTCAAATTGTTGGCCTGGCAAACGTGTTTGCTAGGCCAACGTTAAGCTATTTCATAACTTGCTGACGCGTACCTGGGGTTGCTAGGGTTATCCTTAGAAAATAGACATATACCACCTTGGATATTTCTGTAGACCTTTTTAAGACATACAATTTCGTAGTACATTATTTTAAGGTCACCGTTAGAAATGAAAGCGTTTGAAAAAATATTTTTTACGACTTGATTACAAAACATCTAGGTACTTTTCTCTACTTTCTATAAATAGAGTATGCATGGATTATATACATGAAACTTCCGGAAGAAATTCTCTAAATGATAGTGAAAACCCTATCAAAATCCGTTGCTTAGTTTGGAAGAACTAATCCTACAAACAGACAGACACGGATAGAGACTTTATTTTATACTTTTCAGAGACATACTTTGCAGACATCTACTAGATTATTAATACTGTCTAGGCGACATAACTCTTTTTAGATAAGTAATTCGATAAGTTTGTGTGCGTAGACTGTCATTCCAATAACAATAACAGAAGAATAAACATTTAAGTATTAATACAGTAATTCTCAAAGTGGGGCGCACGCCCTTCATTATTTATTAGCACCGCCATCTTTATTAATACAGGCCGTGCTGTGTAAAATGAACTGACCGTTAAAAAACCCCGTTTTCGGACTTTTGCACACTTTTTTTTGTTAGTATATATTGTAGTATGGTTAGTAAATTCGGACTTTTGCACTGGGTTAGTATATATAGTAGTATAGTTAGTTTGGTTAGTAAATTAGGACTCTTGCATTGGGTTAGTGTATATAGTAGTATGGTTAATTTGGTTAGTAAATTCGGACTTTTGCACTGGGTTAGTATATACAGTAGTATGGTTAGTTTGGTTAGTAAATTCGGACTTTGGCACTGTTTTAGTATATATAGTGGTATGGTTAGTTAGGTTAGTAAGTTCGGACTTTTGCATTGGGTTTGTATATATAGTAGTTTTGGTTAGTAAGTTCGGACTTTTGCACTGGGTTAGTATATATTGTAGTATAGTTATTTTGGTTGGTAGCAGAGATTAGTACTAAACCCAGTGCAAAATCTGAAAATAAGTATCTTTAACTGAAAAATCATTTTCTACGGCAAGGCCTGTATTAATATAGATAGCGGTGATATTGGTATAAATTTCTTTAACATTTTACTGTTAGACAATCGAATTTCCCGATTTTTTGACATCGCAGCATTGACTTTCCGAGGAAAATGTCGCAATGCGTGTTGAGATTAGGTTGGGTTAAATAATGTTAATTCGTGTGTTTTTATCTTGTACTAGTTGACGTATACCCGGCTTTACTCTAATTTAAATTAATATAATATCCATGTATTATATGTATACACGGTGTCCGGAAACTCGTAGTACAAGCGGGAAACTGGAGAATCTACACCACATGGGGAACCCAAAAAAACATAAAGTTTTTTGATTTGAGCATTTTCAAAAAAAAAAAAAAACCAAAAAAAAAATATTTTTCGGCTATTTTAGGGTTAAAGTTTTTTCTAGTGTTTAGGGTTGAATAACAGATGTTTTAACCCTGCAGAGCAGAAATATTTTATGATTACACCGGGTTAAATGAAGGGTGATTTCAAAATAATGCTTCAAATCCGAGTTTCTTCATTTGTTTTACCATCAAATAGTTTTATTTAGTTGGGTACTTTGATCTTCAGTAATAATTTATAAGAATTTGATTAAAAAAAAAAAAAAAAAATCAACTTCAAACTCGATTTACTCGATAACGAAAGCTCAAATAAAAAAAATAAAAAATATACTACAAAATCGACTCCAAATGTGATGTAGATTCACCAGTTTCCCGCTTGTACTACGAGTTTCCGGACACCCTGTATATAAACCTTCCGGAATAAATTCTCTAAATGATAGTGAAAACCATATCAAACTCCCTTGCATAGTTTAGAAGAACTAAGCGCACACACAAACAGACGTGCATAGTGACTTTGTTTTATACTATTTAAAGATACCAATGTATTGTCACGATTACGAATTTACTACAAGTTTATCAGGAAACGGCCTGTAATTCCGTTTTTAGTTCATTATCTGATCTGATCTGGGATGTTCCCGAACGTTCCAGACTATTCCCGAACATTCCACAACATTACAGAATGTTCCGGGATGTTGTGGAATGCTCTCGAATACTGTTGAAAGTTCTCGACTGTTCTAGAAATTTCTACAGAGCGAAACTTACAGCCCTTATATCTTCAAAAGCACGCCCTTCAGGTAAAAACGGGAACCTTCTGCATGTATCGCGGATAGAGAGCTACCAGACCCTCGATGGTACCGAGACTCGTTTCACGGCGAGTTTTAACGGTACGGTTACTGTACCTTACTTTTATAATATACATTATATTGATTGTCTGTTATTCTGGACCCTTGCAAACAAGATAAT